>NC_090694.1:7511988-7687807 GCF_013368605.1 Nyctibius grandis
ATGGGAAACTTTCCAGACAGCATAGGTGTGCTTCGGATCCCTATTTACCAGATGTGAATAATGGGGATCAAATTCATGTGAGCTGCTCGAACTGAGATGTCGATAATGGACACTATCCTCAGGATTAGAGGAGCCATGCCTCCAGCCAGGTGGAGGAGTGGGACAACTGTGTTTTTTGACTGTGCATTCAATGGCCTGGCACATCAGAAACACAGCAGTATAAGGCTCTAGTGGACACTGGTGCACAATGCACCCTAATGCCATCAAACTATAAAGGGACAGAATCAATTTGTATCTCTGGTGTGACAGGGAGCTCCCAAGAGCTGACTGTATTGGAAGCTGAAGTGAGTCTGACTGGGACTGAGTGTCAAAAGCACCCTGTTGTGACTGGCCCAGATACCTCATTGTCCTGGTTTGGCCTAAACCAGGCCAATTTTCCTTTTGGTGATTTTTACTTTCAGCTAAGTCTCTTCTAAGTAACTGCACTTTCTGAAACTAACTGCGTGTTTTGCAGACAGTGTCTGCTTCTAGGACTGATAATGCTCGAAGTTTGTAGTTATCACTGAGGCACTGGTAGGGATGTTATGCAGAAAGGCTCTTGCTGTACTTGTTCTTAGAGAAACCAAGGTCACTGCTAAATTTCTCACTGCTTATGAGTGAAGAGACACAGGGGGGGTTGCACCTGCAGGGAGGAGCAGACAGGGCAGGTGACTCAAAGTTGACCAACGAAGGTATTCCATCCCATACACATGAGGCTCAGTATAAATCGGGGGGATCATGAGGGTCTCAGGGTTTCTTGCTTCTGGGGCCTTTTTCTCCCTTCTCGCCCTTCTGGTATGGCTGGTGTCCAAAGAGTACTCTGTCCGTTTTCCTGCTGCCCCTGATCCGTGCATCCCTGAATCCAGTTCCCGTCCATCGCTGACCCCAGCCTGGGCCTTCCCAGAGCCTGCCCTGCAGTGCCAGTGGTGATGTGATCAACATAGGGGGAGCATTGTGCTCTAAACATTGTTACGGACTCTGCTTATGTAGCAGATATTGCGCAGCGTGTTGATCGTGCGCTACTCAAAGAGGTAAACTCAGAACAATTATTTTTGTTGCTAAAAATGCTATGGACTGTAGTGAACCAATGTATGCATAGGTATTATATCTTGCATATTTGCAGCCACACCGGTCTGCCAGGATTCATATGTGAAGGGAATGCGCGTGCTGACGCCCTTGCAGCCCCCGCTTGGACCCCTCCAGTGCCAGACCTAGTTCATCAAGCATTTCTGTCTCAGCAGTTTTTTCACCAAGGAACTGGACCGGGCTGCTGGCGGCCCTGACGTTGAAAGAATGGAGCTATGTTCTTGAAATGGTTAAACCTGAGAGTGAAGAGGAATATAGCAAGAAAACAGGATGTGAGAAAAACAAGATACGGAGTGACATTCCAGCTGCCAACCATGGACTCATGGCTGGCGCGTGATGGCCAATCAGCGGTTGTGGTTGGGCACTGTCCTGGTTTGGCCTAAACCAGGCCGATTTTCCTTTCAGTGATTTTTGCTTTCAGCTAAGTCTCCTCTAAGTAACTGCACTTTCTGAAACTAACTGCATGTTTTTGCAGACAGTGTCTGCTTCCAGGACTGATAACGCTCGAAGTTTGTAGTTATCACTGAGGCACCGGTAGGGATGTTGTGCAGAAAGGCTCTTGCTGTACTTGTTCTTGAGAGAAACCAAGGTCACTGCTGAATTCCTCACTGCTTACGAGTGAAGAGCCGAAGGGGGGTCGCAGCTGCAGGGGGGAGCGGACAGGGCAGGTGACCCAAAATTGACCAACGAGGGTATTCCATCCCATACACGTCATTCTCAGTATAAAGCGGGGGGATCATGAGGGTCTCGCTCTCTTTCTGCTATGGCCGGTGTCCAGGGAGGACTCAGTCTGTTTTCCTGCTGCCCCCGATCCCGATCCGTGCGTTCCTGAATCCAGCTCTCGACCATCGCTAGGCCCAGGCTGGGCCTTCCCGGAGCCTGCCCTGCAGTGCCGGTGGTGACGTGGCTGACTTCAGGGGAGCTCAATCTTGGTTTTATATATATATTTGATTATTTCTATTATTATTATTATACTCTTTTTCATTATTATAGTTTATTAAAACTGTTTTAATTTTCCAACCCAGAAGTCTCTCTCCCTTTTCCCTTTCCCTTTCCCTCTGGGGGGAGGGGGGGGGATAACAGAGAGCATCTGCCACAGGTTTAATAGCCAGCCCAGCTTTAAACCGTGACAGGCACGTGAACAGCGAGTGCAACCAATCCTAAATCTAGCCAGCTAGAGGGGGAAGATATAAAAAATGGAGTAAAATAAACATGGGCACTTTAGCTTTTTGCTTTGCTGTCTGCTTGGAATTTCCTTCTGTCTTCTGTCTTTTTTTGACCGCTGTGACAAATATAACAACATGACGACAGGCCTTTGAACAGATTAAACAAGAGATTGTTCATGCAGTAGCCCTTGGACCAGTCCATACGGGACAAGATGTTAAAAATGTGCTCTGTACTGCAGCTGGGGACAATGGTCCTACCTGGAGCCTCTGGCAGAAAGTACCAGGGGAAACTAGAGGTCGACCCCTAGGATTTTGGAGTCGAGGATACAAGGGCTCCGAGACCAATTACACTCCAACTGAAAAAGAGATACTGGCAGCATATGAAGGAGTTAAAGCTGCTTCAGAGGTAATTGGTACTGATGCACAGCTTCTCCTGGCACCCCGATTACCAGTACTGGGCTGGATGTTCAAGGGTAAGGTTCCTACTACTCATCATGCAGCTGATGCTACATGGAGTAAATGGATTGCATTATTTACACAGTGGGCTTGAATAGGACACCCTAATCGCCCAGGAACCTTAGAAGTGATCATGGACTGGCCAGAAGGCAAAGACTTCAGATTGGCACCAGAAGAGGAGGTGACATGTGCTGAAGAAGCCCCACCATATAATGAACTACCAGACGATGAGAAACAGTATGCCCTGTTCACCGATGGATCCTGCCGTCTTGTAGGAAAGCATCGGAAGTGGAAAGCTGCACTATGGAGTCCTATATGATGAGTCACAGAAGCCACAGAAGGACAAGGTGAATCAAGTCAATTTGCAGAGGTGAAAGCCATCCAGCTGGCTTTAGACATTGTTGAAAGAGAAAAGTGGCCTGTGGAGAAAAGGACTCAGCACACGATCCAATGTGAATCAAGCATAAGCTGTTTATTACAAAAAAAAGACCCTTTTTATAACATATTTGCTTCCGTACATGCAGCCAGGCCCTGTCCATGCAAAAACCCGATTGGCCCCCCCGTTTCTGCCACACACTGTCCACATGCCCCCCTGCAACCTCCCATTGGTCAGTCTTTTCACCATCCCCCTGTGCTGTAACATGATCCTGCAGGTGCCAAGTCCAGCACTGTTCACAGTGATGTTTACTGTCAAGTATGCAGAGGCTCTGTGGGAAGCACACAGGAAATAGGCCTGTGGCTTTGCTTAGAGAGCTTGTTGACTTCAGCTCTTGATTCTTTCCGTTAGCTGCAACAATATCCCCCAACAATTCCCCCTTTTTGTTTTAAAAAGATCATGGATACATCCATATTTCCTTCATTCCCACCATTTTCTCAGGCATCATAGGATCAGCAGATCCCATAAGTTCTTGAACCATCCATACCTTTTTCACTGCTGATTCTATCATGCCCGAGACACACCGCAACAAACAGCATCCAAACAACAACATCAAAAATATTACCCGTGCCCATGTGCTAAGAGAAAGAAAATTAATAGCAGTCCTATTTTGCAGTGTAGCGTGTCTGAGTCTACATCTAACAGCAAATTACTTAAGGCTGCAGAAGTAGCATTGGTCTGTTTTGAAAGCCAGCATCCCAACTTATTCAAGGTACTTAATGCTCTAGCAGCAGCTGCTCCAGGCACTAGTAAAGAAGCTGCAAAAATTTTTAATGTAACCCAAACATTGGTTTTCGGTTGAGATGGTATCCATGCTGTAAGGCTTACTATGAGAGTATATAGAAAAACAGCTATATACAACCCTCCCATCTTCAAGTGACTGTCTCCTGATTCTGAGTTACTTCTTTTTCCTTTCCCATGGCAGGATGCACACACCTGGCTGGCATCCAATGAGGTCCTACATCTGTGGAAACACAAGCATAACCCCATCCCCAGGTTAAATGATGTGGTCCTGTCCATTGCCCTGTTTGCAAATCTCGAATAAAAACTTTTACACCAGGTTCCATCTGTGATCGTCCCTTCATTGATCCAAAATGCATTACAACAGGAGGATCAGTTTTATCAGTTCGAATTTGGAGAAAGTTCAATACATATACTGCCTTGTCCAGTCTAGCTTCAGGTGTCTCACCACTCATTCCCCCTTTTTGTTTTAAAAGCATGCGTTTCAGAGTCTGATGTGCTCGCTCGATGATCACTTGTCCCATGGGAGAATGAGGGATGCCAGTGATATGAGTAACACCCCAAGCCTGTAAGAAGGCTTGCACCTTAGCAGAATGATAGGCGGGCCCATTATCAGTCTTTATCTGTTTAGGGATGCCTGCAGTTGCAAACGCTTTCCGTCAATGTCAAATAACATGGCCAGCATTTTCACCTGTTTGTGCTGTAGCAATAAGCAAGGAAGAAAAAGTGTCAATCGTTACATGAACATATTTTAACCTGCCAAATTCAGCAATGAGTTACATCTGTTTGCCAAATGTCCAAGGCCTGCAGTCCTCGAGGATTAGTTCCTTGTATCTGCATAGGTCGTGGTAGTTGTTGACAATCAGGACACATAGCCACGATATTCCGAGCATCACTGTGTGACAAATGAAATTGTCGTCATAATGCCCGATATCCTTGATGAAAAAACTCATGTGACATACGTGCCTGCTGTTTAATGTCTGGCACCTGTACAGTCATTGCAGTAGAGTTTGTAGGGTCAGAAACCAAAGAGTCCACTCGGGCGTTGCCTTCTGCAATAAACCCAGGCAAATTAGTATGATTTCTTACATGTAGAACATAAAGCAATGCAGTTCAGACTTGAATTTCTTGCCACAGACCTTGCAGCAATTCAAAAATACACTGATTACGTGTATGCTCTATAACAGATCTATCCAATTGCTTTACAATGCCAGCTACATATGCTGAATCAGTAACCAAATTAAAGGGAGTGAGGAAATTTTGAAATACTTCTAATACAGCTCATAATTCTACCACCTGAGGTGAACCCTCTTGTTGTACTACTATAGATTCCCATTTGCCCTCAAAATACCAGACAAGGCCCGCCTTGCCTGTTTTCCCAGATCCATCCGTAAAAATGGTAATTCCCTCCACAGGAGTGTCTGCGCACAACACTCTCGTGGCAATTGGAAGTTCCACACTCAATTTTACAACAGGATGGGAGGGCAAGTGGTAAACAACCTGTCCCGAGAAATTCTCCATGGCTGTTTGCAAAGCAAAGCTATTAGCCATACACTACTCAAAATATTGAGCTGCAATAGGAACGGTTAGTGATGCAGGATCTCTGGCCAGAAGCTCCTGACATCACATCCGTCCTTTGATGATAATCTGTGCCAATAGTTCTGCAATCATGGGGACAGTTTTCTTTGTTTTCGAAGGTAGAAACCACCATTCCAATATGTGTAACGGATCTGACCATTCTGAATTCCATTGACCAATTATTGCATACAGAATTTGCTTATCAAACAAAGTGACAATTTGTATTTCCTGATTCAAATCAATATGATGTACAAATTTGGAATGTAGCCTGCTTTCTATTTCTGTAATCAGTTGCTGTACCTCTGCAGTAGTCTGTCGTGGTGCTGTTAAATTTGTGTCCTCTGCTAACAACTGGAATAGCACATGCCTTTATCATAGCATTCAAATCTGGCTCTCCAGGTAAAGTTTCAATAATTTTTTGACAATCAGCATTAGCATTATCCCTAGCTAATTGCTTAACTAGAGTATCTTGTAAACCAACATCAAAAACTTGCTTTTCAACTGCTTCTTGTAGCCTCTCAACAAAGGATAAAAAGAGCTCCTTGGGTCCTTGTCTTACAGGAGTATATCTGCGTATTGTACAGGTTGAAAAATTATCCTCCCTAGTTGCTTAAAATCCCAAGGAGTCAAAGTATCCATTGTCAACAGCCTTAACATTTGCATACATGGGGGAGAATTCACCCCATATCGAGCTACATTTCTTTGTAGATTTTATACCACCTTCCATGAAAAAGGAACATGTGAATGAGGCTGTCCTGCTGCAGGGTCATTGAAAATCACAGGATAAGCAGAAGGACCAGTACTAAAAGACCCAGATTCACCCGCTGCACCTCCCTTGCCTCCCAGTTTCTCTACCACCTCCCACTCCCCCTCCTGAGCTGCCGATGATTTTACAGCCTCCCAAAATTTCCCAGGATCCCGAGGGAACACAGTAATCCCAGGTAAACTAAGTAATTTATCTGGTGTGGGCTGAGGGGTTTTAATACTTAGCCAACTAAGCGCCTGAGACAGTTCTTCATCGTCAGCAGGTGGCGCAGAAGGAGGTGGTGCAGTTATCGTCAGGGTTGCTCCACTGAAGGGTGGCAACCTCGGGTTCGCAGAGGGTGGTCGCTTTATGTGCCGGGGCTTCTGTACCACCCCTTCGTCATCCGATTCTGGGGTGCCTGTGATCAATAAGTCTTTATAATACTCGGCCACCACATGAGGAGTGGTAGGTATCGGCAACTTCACCTTAACTGATGGTGCACTTGTAGATTCTTCTGTCATTACCTTCTTTGATTTTTCTTCTCCTGGAACATTTGTCCCTTCATTCTTTGACGCAAGAGGAGGCACAGAAGTGCTGGGTACTAATACAGGAGGCTCCAAATCCTCCTTCTTTTCCTCTTTGTCTTGCTGTTGCTTTACTTTTTGTACAGTCTCTTTCATTACACACCATGTCATTAACAGTTCCATGGGAGCTTTATCTCCCTTTGTCGCTGCCTCAAAAAGGGCAGATCCTAATCCTTCCCATACTGTTAAACTGAAGGCAGTAGTAGCAGATGCATCACATCCATTCTTTTTCCCCCACAACAACATTTTTCACAACGATGGGTCCGGGAGACTTACCCCCCGTTGTTTCAAGACAAGCTGCCACATAGACAAGACCGTACTTTCTTCTTTAGTTATAGTACCCCCCATCGTGCCCCTGGTGGCTCACCGATTCCACGGTGTCTTCTACCAAGTTCCCGGGTAAGCAGCTCTGCCTGCTGCTGTTCCACCAGCAAAACCCTCTTCCGAACGTGCCTCGCCAGCCGGACGATCACATCAGGGTCGGCAGTTGCGGAGAAAAGGACTCAGCACACGATCCAATGTGAATCAAGCATAAGCCATTTATTACAAAAAAAAGCCCCTTTTTATAACATATTTGCTTCCGTACATGCAGCCAGGCACTGTCCATGCAAAACCCGATTGGTCACCCCACTTCTGCCACACGCTGTCCACGCGCTCCCCTGCAACCTCCCATTGGTCAGTCCTTTCACCATCCCCCTGTGCTGTAACATGATCCTGCAGGTGCCAAGTCCAGCACTGTTCACAGTGATGTTTACTGTCAAGTATGCAGAGGCTCTGTGGGAAGCACACAGGAGATAGGCCTGTGGCCTTGCAGGTGCTAAGTCTGGCAGAGGCTCTGTGGGAAGCACACAGGAGATGATAGGCCTGTGGCCTTGCTTGGAGAGCTTGTTGACTTCAGATCTTGATTCTTTCCGTTAGCTGCAACAATATCCCCCAACAGTGGCCAAGTCTGTATCTCTATACTTACTCATGGATCGTAGCAAATGCCTTGTGGGGGTGGTTAAAGCAGTGGAAGCGAAGCAACTGGCAGCGCAAAGGGAAACCTATTTGGCCTGCTGAATTGTGGCAAGATATTGCTGCCTGGCTAGAGAAACTAGTCGTGAAGGTACGTCATGTAGATGCTCACGTACCTAAAAGTTGGACCACTGAGGAGCATCGAAACAACCAACAAGCAGATCAGGCTGCTGAAGTGTTCCCAATAGACTTGGACTTGGAACATAAAGGTGAACTATTTTTAGCTCGGTGGGCTCATGACACTTCAGGTCATCAAGGGAGAGATGCAACATACAGATGGGCTCGTGACCGAGGGGTGGACTTAACCATGGACTCTATTGCACAGGTTATCCACGACTGTGAAACGTGCACTGCAATTAAGCAAGCTAAATGGTTAAAACCTTTGTGGTATGGGGGGCAGTGGTTGAAATACAGATATGGGGAGGCCTGGCAGATTGACTATATCACATTCCCTCAAACCCGCCAGGGTAAACGTTATGTGCTTACCATGGTGGAGGCGACCACTGAATGGCTGGAAACATACTCTGTGCCCCATGCCACTGCCCGAAACACTATTCTGGGCCTTGAAAAGCCAATCTTGTGGAGACATGGCATAGCCAGAAAGAATTGAGTCAGACAATGGGACTCATTTCAAAAACAGTCTCATAGATAACTGGGCCAAAGAGCATGGCATCGAATGGGTATATCACATCCCCTATCATGCACCAGCCTCTGGGAAAATTGAACAGTATAATGGGCTTTTAAAAACTACCCTGAAAGCAATGGGGGGTGGATCCTTTAAAAATTGGGATAAGCATTTGGCACAAGCCACCTGGTTAGTTAACACCAGAGGATCTATCAACCGAGCTGGCCCTGCTCAGTCAGATCTTTTACATACAGTAGAAGGGGATAAAGTCCCTGTGGTGCATGAAAGCAATCTGTTGGGAAAAACTGTCTGGGTTCTTCCTGCTTTGGGCAAAGGCAAGCCCATTTGTGGGATTGCTTTTGCTCAAGGACCTGGAAGTACTTGGTGGGTGATGCTGCAGGATGGTCAAGTCTGCTGTGTCCCTGAAGGTGATCTAATTCTGGGTGAGAATACTTAATTCTGAACTGTATGATGTTAATTGTTACTTAATACTAACAGTGTTCAATAAGTGTCTTTCAGGTTAAGACAGTGGCAATGAGACCGGAGCTAGCTTCATCAAGTGGTGTTCAGTAACCTCCTCAAGACTGACATATTTAACCTGCAACCCATGGGCATGAACCGTGACAAAACTCATACCATCTCTCCTGAGAGAATTCTATGCCAGATGGAAATCCATAATCCTGAACTACATGAATTTAATGAAATTTTGTATAGAGATGAATCATAAACTAGTGATATCTGTATATATTTGAAAATGAAAAGGTAGTGGTGATCTGAGTATGATGTGAATGGTATGGAATAAGGGGTGGAATGTCCTGGTTTGGACTGAAACAGACCAGTTTTCCTTTCAGTAATTTTTCCTATCAATCAGCTAAGTTTCTTCTAAGTAACTGCACTTTCTGAAACTAACTGCATGTTTTGCAGACTGTCTCTGCTTCTGGGACTGATAATGCTCAAAGTTTATAGTTATCACTGAGGCACCGGTAGGGATGTTATGCAGAAAGGCTCTTGCTGTACTTAGTCTTAGAGAAACCAAGGTCACTGCTAAATTCCTCACTGCTTATGAGTGAAGAGCCAAAGGGGGGTCACACCTCCAGGGAGGAGCAGACAGGGCAGGTGACACAAATTGGACCAATGAAGGTATTCCATCCCATACATGTCATTCTCAGGATAAAGCAGGGGGGGATCACAAGGGTCTCGCCCTTCTTCTTGGGGCACCTTTTCCCTTCTCACCCCTTCTGATATGGCCAGTGCCTAAAGAGGACTCTGTCCATTTTCCTGCTGCCCCTGATCCCTATCTGTGCATCCCTGAATCCAGTTCCTGTCCATCACTGGGCCCAGCCTGGGCCTTCCCAAAGCCTGCCCTCCAGTGCCGGTGGTGACGTGACCAACTTCGGGGGAGCTTGATTTTGGTTTTATATATATCTGTATATATTTGATTATTTCTATTATTATTATACTCTTTTTCATTATTACAGTTTATTAAAACTGTTTTAACTTTCCAACCTGTAAGTCTCTCTCCCTTTTCCATTTCCCTTCTTGGGAGGCTTAACAGAAAGCATCTGCCACCAGTTTAATAGCCAGCCCAGCTTTAAACCGTGACACCTGGTTTGACCTAAAACAGAACCAATTTTCCTTTTAGTGATTTTTACTGTCAGCTAAGTGTTTTCTACATAACTGAAGGCCAAACCAGTACACCCATGCATTCTTGCTATAGATTACCTGAGGAGAGGTTATTTCAAGGACCTGAGGGAGTACCAGTGGATGTTTGGTGTAGCAGCTGTGGAGACAGAAGAAATGAAACAGCTGTCTACCCTGGCCAGTCTATCAGAGGACCCTTCTATTGTGGGGCTGCTGAGGGTCAAGGAGCAAAAGGTACCCATCACTACTACAACGGTCCACTGGCAACAATATCATACTAATAGAGACTCCCTGATCTCCATCCATGAGCCGATCAGTCAACTCAAGAGCCAAGGAGTGATCAGCAAGACTCACTCACACTCTAGTAGTCCCATATGGCCAGTGTGAAAGTCTAATGGGGAATGGAGACTGACTGTGGACTATCATGGCCTAAATGAAGCCCATGACACCTAGGAAAGCTGTGTCTCCTTTTTGTTAGTTGGCAGAGACATCACTGTTACTTTGTTAATCACATCCAGTGGGATCTGACAGCAGCCATCTTGCCACTTGATCCATAAAAACTGGATCTCTTGTGCAGGTCCCTTGACCTTTCTGCATTTGATGGCAAAACCAGCTTCTAGAAGGATTCGAATGATTTTTTCCCCTTTCTCAAAAACTTCCCCTGCTGTATTACCCCATACAATGATGTCATCAATGTACTGTAGGTGTTCTGGAGCTCCACCCTTCTCCAGTGCAGTCTGGACCAGTCCATGGCAAAGCATGGGGCTACGTTTCCACCCCAGGACAGTCAATTCCAGGTGTACTGGATGTCCCTCCAGCCTATACTCCACTACCAAAGGAATGAAGAAAAATGCATTTGCGATGTCAGTTGTGGCATACCACTTGGCTGCCTTTGATTCCAGTTCATAATGAAGCTCCAACGTGTCCAGTACAGCAGCACTCAGCAGTGGTGCGACTTCATTCAGGCCACAATAGTCCACAGTTAGTGTGTTAGAATCTCTATTAGTACAATATTGCCATCGGTGGACCGTTGGAGTAGCAATGGGCACCTTTTGCTCCTCGACCCTCAGCAGCCCCACAATAGGAGGGTCCCCTGATAGATCGGGCAGGGTAGACAGCTGTCTCCACAGCCACTACACCAAACACCCACCAGTACCCCCCTCAGGTCCTTGAAATACCCTGTCCTCAGGTAATCTATACCAAGAATGCATGGGGCATCCGGGCCGGTCACAATAGGATGCCTCTGCCACTCAGTCCCAGTCAGACTCACTTCAGTTTCCAATACAGTCAGCTCTTGGGAGCCCCCTGTTACACCAGAGATAGAAATTGATTCTGTCCCTTTATAGTTTGACAGTTATATGGTACATTGTGCACCAGTGTCCACTAGAGCCTTATACTCCTGTGGTTCTGATGTGCCAGGCCATCACATCCAGAGTCCAAAAAACATGGTTGTCCCTATCCTCCACCTGGCTGGAGGCAGGGCCCCTCTAGTCCTCAATGTAGTGTCCATTATCGACATCTCGGTTCAAGCAGCTCACGTAGATATGATCCCCACTATTCACGTCTGGTAAATAGGGATCTGAAGCACATCTACACTGTCTGGAAAGTTTCCCATTGGAAGCTGGAGCAGCAAGTTTCCTGGAAGAAGCCCCATTCGTAATTGGTGTACCTTGCAACTCATGTACATGTGCCTGTAAAGCCAAGGTAGCTTTTCCATTCCATTTCCTCGTGTCCTCTCCATGGTCACACAGGAAAAGAGACAGGGTGCCTCGTGATGTATACCGTCTCTCCTGAGGTGGTCTTGCAGGGGAATGCTTTCTCCTGATAGTGGAGACATTTGTCAGTACAGGCAGCGAGCAGAGTCTGTCCTCCATCTGGGACATTTTTTCCAACACCTCACCAAGCAGTTCTGTGGATTCATCAAGATAGTTTTTCCTCAGCTGAGATGCTGTCCCATGGGGAGAAAAAAGATTGTCTGCATATTGCTACATCTGATTATCTATGTCGCTTACCATTGGTGCCTTGGCACCTCCCCAGCTAAATAACGCTAATGTGCTGACAAAGGACAGAGGCACGCTCAGTACCCACGTGCACCACGTGGGTCTGGTAACTTTGAGTGCATCTGGATCTACTGGTGTCCACAGGTCACCCAGGTCATAAAAATCAGCTCCCGCACAGCTATTTCCCCGAGATTCTTAACACCTCTCTCAGTGGTTGTCCACTTGCCTGGGTGGTATAACACATCATCCGTAAAGGGATACCTGTTCCTCATGCTTAGCAGGAGGCCCTGCGCACCAGTTGCAAGACCCCTATCAATACCAACTTCTCTAGCCATTGGTCCCACCTGCTTGGCTTCACTACCCTCTAACTCAAAACCCTCAGCTATGTTGTCCCAGCAGCAGAGCAGCCAAGTAAGAAGTTGCTTACCTTCATAACAGCTGTAATCTTTACATGTATCTCACAGCTCACTCAGGGATAGAGATTGAGTGGCTACCTCTGGCTCATCCCCCTCTGATGTCCCTATTAGGGCCATCATGACCTGCTCTTTTCTGATTTTTGTCTTCTGTACAGGGGCAACAGATACTGGCACTGGTTAAGTGCTCAGGTCAGCTGCACCACCCATGACCGGGGGCCGATTAGCTACAGCCCTTGTCACCAAGGTCTGAGTAATCACAGTACCCAGTGCAGAAATCTGAATAGCCTCTGGGATAGCCAGGATGCCTGCACTGTAGGGACTGTCAGGGTGTGATTTATTTGCGATGCCAGTTGGGGGTGCTGGGGCAGCTACAATGTCTGTCATAGGGGCTAAAGCTGCTGTGGTGCCTGGTGCAGGGGCCAGGGCTGCTACAGGGCCCCTTACAGTGGTTGCAGCAGCTGTGCTGTATCCACCCCTATACTGATGTTTTACTCTAAGCAAGAGCAAGAACCAAAAGACATTCAAAAGGCTGAAAATACAAGCATAGTAGTTGAAACATCCCAAGGGTACTTAAAGTTCTCAAAAGCTGTTGAAATCAGCCTCAAGGGAAAAGGAAATTACATGTCACTCCCATTCCATAGAAATCAGAAATGGACACAGTTCCAAAAGAATTTATAATACCATAAACTAATGCCAAACAACATAGCACAGCAACAACTCTAATTCCATGCCCAGAAGTGATAAACCACACAAAACCAGTAAGAAACAGTAACAAAGCCACAAATTTGATTAGCCACACCAAAAGCAACTGTAAAACCAAAAACTAGATAATTCTGCTCAACAACCATATTATTGACATCAACATAATGAATGCTTGTAGCAAAAGCAGTCAAATTTGAAAAATTCAACCCTCCAAGACTCTTCAATCAACAGTCTATGCTTCTCCTAGGTAAGCTATTTATCTTGGGCACCAAATTATCTATCTCTATTGAGCCTTCATCCAGGGCTAAACAATAACCAGTTGTTTTACTAATCAAGACCCCTCCCCTGCTAAAAAAGGGAATTGGGAAAAGAAGGGAAACTCATGGGTTAAAACTTAAACGGATTTAATAAAATAGAGAAACCAATATCAATGCTAACACAAAACACACAAAACTATACTTCGCCCACAAAGTGGTAATAAGCCCTCCCAGAGATAGTAACCATAGAAAATAAGAAAAAGAGATAAACAATCAAAACACAAAAAGTACCTACCCTTCCTCCCCAAGCTCTCCCTTTTATAGTGAACCAGACGTTTATATTATAGAACACACCTGTGGGCCAGCCTGGGTCAGCTGCCCTGGCTTACTGCTAATGGCCTTGATCACCACACCACAGCTGGCCACAAACTGAAACAAAATGTAACAGAAAATTGATTCTATAAATTTTATCCCTGCAAAACCAGGACAGATCATGAGCCCTCTCTTCGAAGTGATTCAGAAGAAGAATGACTTTAAATGGGGCCCTGAGCAAAAACAGGCTTTTGAGCAAATTTAACAAGAGATAGTCCATGCAGTGGCCCTTGGACCAGTCCGGACAGGACCAGATGTAAAAAATGTGCTCCACACAGCAGCCCGGGAGAATGGCCCTAGCTGGAGCCTCTGGCAAAGGGCACTGGGGGAGACTCAAGGTCGACCCCTAGGGTTTTGGAGCTGGGGATACAGAGGATCAGAGGACCGTTATACCCCAAATGAAAGAGAGATACTGACAGCCTATGAAGGAGTTGAAGCTGCCTCAGAAGTAATTGGTACTGAGGCACAGCTCCTCCTGGTGCCCCGATTGCCAGTGTTGAACTGGATGTTTAAAGGGAAGATCCCCTCCACACATCATGCAACTGATGCTATGTAGAGTAAGTGGGTTGCATTGATTACTCAGCGGGCTCGAACAGGGAACCTCAACACCCAGGAATTCTGGAAGTAATCATGGACTGGCCAGAAGGCAAAGATTGTGGAATGTCGCCAGAGGAGTGTTGCCGCTTGTCTGCGGCAAGCTCCGTTCGGTTGCTGGCTGGCCTGAGGCTATCCGCACCCCAGGGCCATTGAGCACTGACACCAATGTGAGGATGCAACAAATGGCGTTTATTTAACTGCGCAACAGCCTTATATAGTTGTCTTGTCCCGTACGAACTCGCATGATACTTGCACATCCTGCTCCTTTCGCCACGCCTACCTTCCGTTACAGCCCGAGATTTTCCGGTCGCTGTACCCTAATCTACCTACATTTCCCCCTCCCCATGCTTCAAGTCATGCGAAGTAAAGCGTATCGCTGATTCTGGAGCCTTGCGTCAAAGCGTAAGCGTAGCTGGCGGATACAACATCCCGAGCCCAGGTTCTCCAGTAAGATTCCCCTGCAACTCCTGAGATGCAAAGCAAAAGCAAGCTAATCATGAGCGCATTGTTCAAAGCTTTTGTTTCACTCAGCAACGGCCGCCGTTCCTCATCTTTCTTGGCACCCCGCCGCTTTACCAGACTCTCTGTACTGTCATGACTCCTCACGTCTGAAGGTCGAGGCTGGTGCTGTTTCGGCTTCCCCCACAGGTACTCCTGCAAAACATAAAGCTCGGACAGCGTACATATTACTTCGGGTTGAGGTTTTGTTTTAAATCAGGGCGCAAACAGCGTGTAGGGACCCACTGTATAACATCATCCCGTTTGATGGCGGCATACCCCCTCCCGTGATGTAGCAGCTCCCAACCTGTTTCCCACTCCGCTGTCCCAGGGAACCGAACCTTGACTGGGGGGCCCACTTCTGGCACCCCTGGACCCCAATGTCGCTCAATTGGGGCACGCTCTTGGTCTCCCCGGGCAAAATGATTTAAAGAATAAAGAGGGCGATGTAAAATGTGAGATTGGTAGTTGACAGGAATTACGTCTGGGAATCCTTCCCCCTCCCCAAGAATCTTAATTCTGTGTTTTTGTTTCTTACTCAAACCCGGTTCCCTGTGTCTCGCAGAGCCCAGTCAGAGAATCCCAGCCTTGGTTACCCATAAATCCTGCTCTCTGTTGTTGAGCCACAACGGCTGTATTAACCATTCGTTGCACAGTTTTCTGCAAACATGCAAACAAACAGGGTAACACAAGTAGGATAATGCCTATTATAAACATTCCCATAAGCAGACTCTATCTACAAAACATGCAGTTTACTTCAGAACATACTGTTATTCTCTATTATTCTAGCTGAAAGGAAAATTACTGACAGGAAAGCTGATTCTGTTTAAAGGTAACACAGAGCAGGCCTTTTAGAGCCTACTCTGAGGCCTACTCTTGCTAAACCGTTGCTAAACCATCCGGTATCAATTTCCCCCTTTGGAAGTAGTTAGATTTATTATCTCACTACTTCCATATACTATTCTCAATGATTGCCTCAACACAACCCATGCAGATCCCTATGATAATTATAATCACAACTATATAAACTATTCCCTCTAATAATGTGGCTAACCATCCTTTTAGAGACAATCCACCGTACTCCTGCGCCTGTAGAGACAGAAACATAACCTCGACCCATTAGTAATAGTTCCCCTGGTCCCAACCATTCGTTAGTACCTGGTTCCCTATACCACACTTTGCCTTTGTTTTGCACATAGCTTGCTCCCTGTCAAACTGCCTCCCAATGTATTACAATTGGGGGTCGCTCCTTATCTCCTGCTAAAGTTAAATGGTTAAGTATATAAACAGCTTTTGCAAGTCTCTCAGAAGGTTCAGTCTCCTCTCCCCCTTTTTGTTTTTGCAGAAGCTGTTTCAATGTACTATGAGCACGTTCCACAATCGCCTGACCCGTAGGCGAATGAGGAATCCCAGTGACATGTGTAATACCCCATAGTTGACAAAATTGACGAAAAATCTATGAACAGTATGCTGGTCCATTATCAGTCTTAAGTTGTTGTGGAACCCCAAGACTTGCAAAGCAAGCAAGTAAATGTCATTTGACATGACGACCTGTTTCCCCAGTTTGTGCTGTTGCCCATATTACATGTAAAAACATATCAACAGATACATGAACATATTTGAGCCTTCCAAATTCTGCAATGTGAGTAACATCCATTTGCCACAGTTGCAACGCACTCAACCCTCGAGGATTTACCCCTATTCCAATTCCCATGCCAATTTTCTGACAACTAGGACAAACACTAACTAATTTACGTGCTTGTGCCATGGTGAGGTGAAATTGTTTCGTTAACATTTTCGCTGATTGATGAAAGAATTGATGGGATAGGTGCGCTTTTTCAAATAAATTTGGTGATATTTGTGTATAGGACACAAGTGTGTCTGCTTTATTATTTCCAATGCTCAAACCTTGATCAAATTGATGACTACGAATGTGGGTGACAAAATAAGGTATCTCTCTGAGGTTTATTGCTTGATGCAACTGTAGCAAAATGGTGTAAAGTCGCATATTTCTTATTGGTCGCATAAAAGCTCTTTCAATTCAATTTACAATGCCTGCTGCATAAAGAGAGTCTGTTACAATATTGACAGGTAAATCCTTCCATTTTACAAAAACCTGATATATCGCAAAAAATTCAAGTGTCTGCAATGAGTCCTCAGTTTGTCCTGAGAATTTACAATGTTTCCATTGTCCATCCTCTTGCCAGGTAATAACTGCTGAATGTGATCGCTTTCCTGCATCAGTAAAAACAGTTAGTCCAGTCACAGGTATCTCTGATCTGATAGGATTTTCTTCCCAATCCTGTTTGCAAATAAACTGTAGCTTTTTATCTCTTGGCAAATGTGTTAACAATTGTCCAGTAAAGTCCTGTAAGGCTATTTGAAAAAGAGTTGACTGATTTGTTAACCACTGTAGATATTCCTTTCTGATAGGTAAATAGATAACATCTGAGTCTAGTCCAGTAATGTCTGTAATCCTTTTATGTACTTAGATAAGCAATTGTGCTATTGCTTCCACTCTGGTACAAATTGTTGTTTTAGGATGAAATACCAAAGAGTCCACTCGAGCATTGCCTTCTGCAATAAACCCAGGCAAATTAGTATGATTTCTTACATGTAAAACATAAAACAATGCAGTTCGGATTTGAATTTCTTGCCACAGAGCTCGCAGCAATTCAAAAACACACTGATTACATATATGCTCTATAACAGATCTATCCAATTGCTTTACAATGCCAGCTACATATGCTGAATCAGCAATCAAATTAAAGGGAATGGGAAAATTCTGAAATATTTTTAATACAGCTCGTAATTCTACCACCTGAGGTGAACCCTTTTGTTGTACTACCATAGATTCCCACTTGCCATCAGAATACCAGACACGGCCCGCCTTGCCTGTGTTCCCAGATCCATCCATAAAAATGGTAGTTCCATCCACAGGAGTGTCTGCGCACCACACTCCTGTGGCAATTGGAAGTTCCACACTCAATTTTATAACAGGATGGGAGGGCAAGTGGTAAACAACCTGTCCCGAGAAATTCTCCATGGCTGTTTGCAAAGCAAAGCTATTAGCCATACACTACTCAAAATATTGAGCTGCAATAGGAACGGTTAGTGATGCAGGGATCTCTGGCCACAAGCTCCCGACATCGCATCTGTCCTTTGATGATAATCTGTGCCAATAGCTCTGCAATCAGGGGAACAGTTTTCTTTGTTCTTAAAGGTAGAAACAACCATTCTAAAACATGTAACGAATTTGATCATTCTGAATTCCATTGACCAATTATTGCATACGGAATTTGCCTATCAAACAAAGTGATAATTTGTATTTCCTGATTCAAATCAATACGATGTACAAATTTGGAATGTAGCCTGCTTTCTATTTCTGTAATCAGTTGCTGTATCTCTGAAGTAGTGTGTCGTGGCGCTGTTAAAGTTGTGTCCCCTGCTAACAATTGGAATATAGGCTGCAATTGTGACGACGTAAGCCCCAAGTACGGCCGCAGCCATAACTTGAGCCTTATGTTCCACAGTACCCACTTTTGCACATGCCTTTATCATAGCATTCAAATCTGTTTTTCCAGGTAAAGCTTCAATGATCTTTTGACAATCAGCATTAGCATTATCCCCGTTTGACACAGGTCCAAGGCTTGGCAGCCGCACAGGTTAACCCCGTGTGGAAACACCAGTCCTGCGCTCCCTGTGGTTTGGGCTGCGAGTTAACTGCATAGGCCTGGAACTGGTTGGGAAGATTCATTTGTGTCAGCATACGGTTCCCCCCCCACGTTCTTTCTCCAGTTTCCCTGCATTCTGCAGCTGGTTGTTATCAGCTGACCTTGAGCATTATACTGAGACCTGCACAGCTTCACAAAATGCCCTAGCTTCCCACAGCAATGACACATCAAAACAGAGTTATCTCTCCCACTCAGCTTCAACTTCTTAAGGCAGTTTTTCTTAAAGTGACCTTCCTGTTCGTATGTATAACAAGGATGTACTACCTTAATTGCCGCCGCAAAAGTTTTTGCTAAATACTCCATCTGAAATGTGGTGGTTCCTACTTTCTCACAAGCATCCATTAGCTCAGTTAAGGTGGCATTACTATTTGCCATCCCCGCAGCAACCCCTCTGCAGTCCTCACCTGTGTTGTCCCTCGCCAACTATAGTGGTAATGCTTCTCCCACAACCCTCCAATCCAACAGTTGCCAAATATTTCCTCCCTCAGGACCCGCACCCACAATCACCGGATATGCCCGTGGAATCACAACTCCTTCTAATAACGCATCTCGAATGACCCCTTTCCATTTCACTCTTCCCTCACCTCCCCCCCTTCCCCTGTATACGCGGGCGGACGCTGACACTCTCCCTCACCTCCCACATTACCAGATGGACGCAAACCTCCCCCCCTGCCCTGATCTAAAGGTGGAGTAGGGAGTTGTAAAGGAGGTTGAGGTGGCCCTAATACTTGTCCCGAACACAGAGGGGGGTTTTGGGGGAGACATAGTCACGTGTCCCGAGGCGTTGGCTGAACGATGCTGCTGCAATTCCGTCTTTAATTCTTCCAGTCATCTACCAAGCTCTGTCATGTCAAGTTCGTGTCCATTTCGTGATGGTAACGGTCCTTTAAGTCCTTGTGACTCTGGTACTGCTGACTCCGTAAATGGCGAATCCGGTAAAGGTGGGTACAAAGCAGGTTTACCCTCCTTCTTGTCCTCCTGCTCAGCCTCATCCGTAGAGAGATCAATGAGAGGAGGGGGTTTCGGAGGGGGTTTCGGCCAAGTCTCCTGCTCAGCGTCTGAATCAATTAGTTCAAATCGAGTTCGTGTTTTAGGGTGCACTACCGGTTCTGATGGATCTGTATCTATTTTTCTCGCTCCCCGCTCCTCAGCTTTTTTCGGAGCCGTCCGTACCCACGGTGATAAAGGAGCTGCCACCGGTACAGCCACTGGGGCCGTGGGAGGTTTTGATCCCGCAAACCGTGAGGGGGTAGTAGACGTCTGCGGTCCTAAAGCCATAAAAGCTGTATGTGTGACTTCTCTCTCTGCTTTTATTCCTTTTAACGCTTCGCTACCCAGCCTCCATGTAGCAGACAATTTAAAGGCTTCCTTATCACCACTTGACACCGCATTCCAGAGAGAGTCACCAATCTTCTCCCATAAAGGCACTTCAAAGACATCATTAAAAGTTGTAAAATGTCCTTTATCTTTTGCCCAGAACAGTAACTGCTTTAACGCAGCTTCGTCATATTTAATTCCTCTCTCAGAGAGTATATGTTGGAGGAGTTTCACCACTGCCACTTCTGTCTTGGTCAGGGTAGACCCCATGTAAACACATCCGAGCCGCATCCCATGTCGCCCGGTCCTCCCGCGCAGCCCGTAGCAGCCACAAGATAACTCCCCATGTTTTTAATTCTTTGGCAGAACCCGCTGCCATAGCTCACTCAGCGAGCTGCATCGAGCACCGCTCCCAGGCACTCAGCTGTAAACAACCAGCCGGTCCTGCCATCGCCCCCCCCTTTAATGAGACGGTCCACACACTGGGCTACGTCTTTCGATTTCACAGAAATCTTAAATTCCCCGCCCAGTAACGAAATCACCTTTATCAAGGTTTCCATGGCTTGCGAACCCACTCCGACCGCCTGCGGTCCGCCAGTCCAGCAATCACGTCGGGGTCACCACTTGTTGCCGCTTGTCTGCGGCAAGGTCCGTTCGGTTGCTGGCTGGCCTGAGGCTATCCGCACCCCAGGGCCATTGAGCACTGACACCAATGTGAGGATGCAACAAATGGCGTTTATTTAACTGCGCAACAGCCTTATATAGTCATCTTGTCCCGTACGAACTCACACGATACTTGCACATCCTGCTCCTTTCGCCACGCCTACCTTCCGTTACAGCCCGAGATTTTCCGGTCGCCGTACCCTAATCTACCTACAGAGGAGGAGGTGATGTGTGCTGAAGAGGCCCCACCATACAATAGATTATCAGACAATGAGAAGCATCGTGCCTTGTTCACTGATGGATCTTGTCGTATTGCAGGCAAGCGGCGAAGGTGGAAAGCTGGTGTGTGGAGTCCTACACAACGAGTGGCAGAAGCAGCTGAGGGAGGTGAGCCGAGTCAGTTTGCAGAAGTAAAAGCCATCCAGCTGGCTCTGGAGATTGCTGAGCGAGAAAAATGGCCAGTGCTCTACCTGTTTACTGACTCGTGGATGGTAGCAAATGCCCTGTGGGGATGGCTGAAGCACTGGAAGAAGAACAACTGGCAGCGCAGAGGCAAACCCATCTGGGCAGCTGAATTATGACAGGATATTGCTACCCGATTAGAGAAGCTGGTTGTGAAGGTACGTCACATAGATGCCTGCGGCGGGCGGCAAGGAAGGCACAGACTCTGAGATCAAGGATGCAAGGGCCTGAAGCTGAAAGGCCTAAGGCTTTTTATTGTTATTCTACTACCCTATTTAACTGCTACAATGCAGGAGCCAGACTAGGCAGTTCAAGATAACATCAACATTCACACGCTAGGCACTCATCACCCATTCTGGGAAGAGCCACAGTGTCCTGGGCTCAAAACATCAACAACCATTCCTTGTTTTCAGCTCTGTGTTCAGAACTGACCTTCAACACATGTTTACTTCTTTCATGCCTCATAAAGCCCTGTGAACTGGTCTCGGCTCCTTTATCTTAGAAGCAAGCAAAAACTATTCTCAGTGCAGTGTTCCCAAGCAAATCTTCTGCTCCCCAAGTAAAGCACAGCTGTTTGCAGGCTGAGGGTCTTCCACAGATGCCCACGTACCCAAGAGCAGAGCAACCGAGGAACATCAAAACATCCAGCAGGTGGGTCAGGCTGCTAAGATTCAAGTGTCTCAAGTAGACCTGGACTGGCAGCATAAAGGTGAATTATTTTTAGCTCGGTGGACTCATGACACTTCAGGTCATCAAGGCAGAGACGCGACATATAGATGGGCTCGTGACCGAGGGGTTGATTTGATCATGGACACTATCGCAGAGGTCATCCATGAATGTGAAACATGCACTGCAATTAAACAAGCCAAAAGACTAAAACCCCTGTGGTATGGAGAATGATGGGTAAAATAGAAGTATGGAGAGGCCTGGCAAATTGATTACATCTCACTTCCACGAACCCGCCAAGGCAAGTGCTATGTGCTCACAATGGTGGAAGCAAGTACCGGCTGGTTGGAAACATATCCCATGCCACCGCCTGTAACACTGTTCTGGGCCTCGAAAAGCAAATTCTGTGGTGACATGGTACTCGGAAAGAATCGAGTCAGACAAGGGGGCTCTTTTCCAAAACAACCTCATAGACACCTGGGCTAAAGAGCATGGTATTGAAGGGATATATCACATCCCCTACCATGCACCAGCCACCGGGAAAGTGGAACGATGCAATGGGCTGTTGAAGACTACCCTGAAAGCAAGGGGTGATGGGACTTTCAAAAACTGGGATGAACACTTAGCAAAGGCCACCTGGTTAGTTAATACCAGGGGATCTGTCAATCGGGCTGGCCCTGACCAATCCGAACTGTTACGCACTATAGAGGGGGATAAAGTCCCTGTGGTTCGCGCAAGGAATATGTTGGAGAAAACAGTTTGGATTACTCCTGTCTTGAGCAAAGGCAAATCCATTCGTGTGGAATTGCTTTTGCTCAAGGACCTGAGTACACGTGGTGGATGATGCAGGAGGATGGGGAAGTTAGATGTGCACCTCAAGGAGATTTGATTTTGGGTGAGAATAGCCAGTAACCTGAACTGTATGATGCTAATTGTTATATGATACTGCTTGTCATCCTTTCTCTAGTTGTTTATCACAGTAAGAATCACCCCAGACTGTGAACATGGGCTGCACCAGATGCACCAGCTGTGAGCTTCAGATGCATAACATATCATTCTGCTGCACCCAACTTCATCTGTCTGTCACACCTTATTGAGTCCTGGTCCTGATTGAGTGTCAGTCCTGCCGACTGAGTGAATCCCACATCATTTTTTCCTGCCCTGAAAGACTATTATGAGAAATCAAACCCACAGTTTTGGACTAAATTAATTCAATGAACTTTTTAGAGAGAGAACCCATAGACTAAGGGAATGATATCTGTGTGTGTATATGTGTATATATATATGTTGAGAGATGGGGAAAAATAGTAGTGACTTGGATGTGATGTAAATGATATAGAATAAGGGGTGGAATCCTGTCCTGGTTTTGCTGGGACAGAATCACAGAATCAATTTTCTGTTACATTTTGTTTTAGTTTGTGGCAAGCCATGGTGTGGAGATCAAGGCCATTAGCAGTTTTGAGTTGGCCAGGTGCTGGATCTGTGGGAAGCGAGGGCCAGGGCAGCTGACCCAGACTGGCCCACAGGTGTATTCTATACCATAAATGTCATGTGCACTATAAATTGGAAAGCTTGCTCAGTATGGTTGGGGTTCTTTCTTGTAGTCTTTTTCTTGTCAATTGTTGCTATTTCTGGAAAGTTTTGCCACTACTATATGGGTTAAGTATAACTTTGTGTCTTTTGTAATAGTATTGATATTGGTTTTCTTATTTTATTAAATTTGCTTTGATTTCAACCCATGAGTTTCCCTCCTTTTCTTAATTCCCTTTCTGGGCTGGGGAGAGGTCATTGGGTGATAGAACAACTGGTTATTGTTTAGCCCTGGATTCAGGCTAAATGGAGATAAATCTGAATGAAAACAGACTTTTCTTTACAACCAACAGCTGTATGGCACTCTGGTCTGGTCAGTTCTGCTTGTGATCAGGGCATGAGTTAATTGCTTTCTGCTGTGGTTGCATTCAGGTTCATACCACCCGTTGTCTTCACCTCAGTCTAAGATGTATTTTATTTGTTTGCCTTGCTAACAAAAATGCTGAGAGAACAAAAAATCAGATCCAAATATGCAAGAAAAATCCACTCAGTATTTAAATAACAAAGAGGAATAGGACTCCTTGTCTTTCTTTCCTCATTAGACTTAGATCCACTGCAAAAATAAGAATTCAGGCCTCAAACTGCATCTGTCCTCAGTGCTTTGTAGGAAAATAAGCTGCAGAGGTAACAGTAAGACATCTCTCTGGGTTTTTTGTTCTATGCTGGAGCTGGGATAGTCCTCTCACATGAGACAGTAAAGGGTGTGGATTGATAATGCCAGCTGACAAGAGCAATATGAAGGGCCACTGTTGCAGCCAGGGATGGGGAGTTGCCTGCAGGGACCTTCTTCTCATCACTCCCTTTACCTTCTGCCCTGAGCTGACTAGAGGGAAGTGCTGGGAGCTGCTAAGCTATTATGAGCCATCTAAGGATTCTTCAGATGCTGGACACAGCAGCTATGGAGCAGCAGTGACTAATGCAGTGTGGAGTCTGGCCCAGTGCACATTTCCTGCATATGTTTCTGTAATCCTGCAAAACAGGAAATTACTTTGTTGTCTCTGTGTTATATGAATTTTAAAAAGGAGATAAATATAGAGTAGATGGGTTCTGTCTTCTGTAACAAGGATGAAAATCTGGAGAAGGTTCCACTGAAGCCAGCGATTACACTGTTGAGCAGTATTTGGCCCTCAGTATCCTGTTTCTTTCCAAGGTCACCAGATCCTTGGGAATAAAGGAATTAGTTATGAAAGGTGGTGGGAGGAGAAGGCAATAGGTTAACTGATTGTTGACCGCTGCTGACTAATGGTTGTCTCTGGAGGAACTCTGCCTTGCATTTTCACCTGATGTTATCTAGTGCTAAATGTGTATATCAATTTTTATATGGGAGAAAACTGCTAAACAACATGTTTCTGTCTTTGCTTTTCAGATTTTATTATCCAGTATCCTCAGTTCTCTGGCTGCTCATACATCACCTTTGAACCACTGAAAAACTCCTATCAGACATTTCAAATTACCCTTGAATTCAGCGTAAGTTTAAGCAATTCCAAACTCACATAGGAGCTTTAAATTTTATTCACTTATTCTGATGCTGTGGACAATGGAACAGTAACTTAGCTTCAGTATAGCTTATAATGTAATTGTGGTGAGCCTATACATAACCTTGATCTCTAAAGATCTGGCTTCACATTCAATGAATGCAAATGAAGTTGGTAAACTGAGCTAAAATACTTGTATCCATTATTGGTAGGCAGTGCATGAGAGAATCTCTGGGACTAGTAATACTGGCATTGCAGACTAACAGCAATGTACATTGGCAGGGTTATAGCCATGTGAATGAGATACAGGCTGAAGTACACTTGGACTTCTTGTGAATTACAGTTTGGAAGTGACATGCAGTATCTTTACATATAAGAAACTGTGATCTTGTTGTACTGAGCAAAATACTGCCCTATATCCAGAGTTTCTTTCCTACCCTGCAGGATTTAAGTAGGTATTATTTTCCACCTCTGAAGTTTGGGACACTGGCTACTAATACACGCAAGATACTGGACTACTTAAACTACAGATCTGAAGTGGTGGGGTACATCCCACACTGGCTTGTGTTAATGCTGTCCATGTATTACGGACAGAGCTGGTAGGGCCTGTAGGGAGAGTGTCATAGGTGAGCTCTCGGATGCACCCCTGCTCCCACGTAAGGCAGACTTGTCAGCCTCATAGCCTGGGTACGAGACTGTCACTAGAGCAGCAGCAATCTGTTGCCTCACATGACGATCTAACACTCTTCTGGCAATTTGTCAGCTTAACTTGCAGGATGGCTGCAAAAAGCCACTGTGTCAGCTGCTATGTACATATGGTGAAATCTTGCCTGCGCAGATTGTTCAGCTTGAAAAGTGTCAGAATCACTGAACATGTGAAGTAGAGTGTGTGTATTCATGTGCAGTGTCTGATGTGTCTACACTTAACAGGCTTGCTAGGACATCCTTGCTAGACTTTGTGCTCAGAGGTCTCATATGAGATGTCTGACAGTTTTTAATGCTTTCAAACTTGTTTGTAGGTCTGATAGGATCACACTGTAAATAGAAGAGATGTTCTTAAACCATTTAAGCATTAAGGCAATGGTTGTTTTGGGTTTTTCAAATGCAGGATTCAAAAATTGCTGATTTTGCAAGTTAAAAAAATCCATCTGAAAACTGTTGTCCCTTTTCTGGAGAAAAGTCTCCCAGTGCTGCTTGCATTTATCTGTCACTGAGGCTTAGACTTTGATTTTTCATGTTGATGCTGTGATTGCAGGCTGAATCAGCAGATGGTTTGCTGCTATACTGTGGAGAAAATGAACATGGTTGTGGTGATTTTATGTCACTAGCAATAATCCGATATAGTATCCAATTCAGGTAAAACATGGATTTCTACTAGGCTCACCGCCACCCTAAATCTGATGTAAAGAAAAGGGGCCATTGCTGCCTCCTGAGACTACTTTATGTGATGAATATCCGTTGTGTCTTTGGCTTCTGCCCCATGCAGGGCACAAAATGGATAGTATTACTTCATTTAACAGTTCTCAGAATCAACCAGGTTGGAAGAGACCTCTGGGATCATCGAGTCCAACCGTTGCCCTGACACCACCCTGTCAACTAGACCATGGCACTAAGTGCCATGTCCAGTCTTTTCTTAAACACATCCAGAGATGGTGACTCCACCACCTCCAAATAATACTGGCATTGCAGACTAACAGCAATGAACATTGGCAGGGTTATAGCCATGTGAATGCGATACAGACTGAAGTACACTTGGACTTCTTGTGAATTACAGTTTAGAAGTGACATGCAGTATCTTTACATATAAGAAACTGTTCTTCAATATTTTGTTCTCTCATCCTTGTTTAGTCTGTGGACATGTGCCCTGTTGAACTCTTCTTACTCAGACCTTGGTGTAAAGGCAAAATCATCTGTTTTCTTCAAGGCATTAGTCCGGGGCTCATTGCTATGTTATCAGAAATGCCAGTGAGCCACTGTACTTGCTAAGCTTATGCTATATCACAGAATCACAGAATGTTAGGGATTGGAAGGGACCTCGAAAGATCATCTAGTCCAATCCCCCTGCCGGAGCAGGATTGCCTAGACCATATCACACAGGAACGCGTCCAGGCGGGTTTTGAATGTCTCCAGAGAAGGAGACTCCACAACCTCTCTGGGCAGCCTGTTCCAGTGTTCGGTCACCCTCACCGTAAAGAAGTTTTTCCTCATATTTATGTGGAACCTCCTGTGTTCCAGCTTGCACCCATTGCCCCTTGTCCTGTCAAGGGATGTCACTGAGAAGAGCCTGGCTCCATCCTCATGACACTTGCCCTTTACATATTTATAAACATTAATGAGGTCACCCCTCAGTCTCCTCTTCTCTAAGCTAAAGAGACCCAGCTCCCTCAGCCTCTCCTCATAAGGGAGATGTTCCACCCCCTTAATCATCTTTGTGGCTCTGCACTGGACTCTCTCTAGCAGTTCCCTGTCCTTCTTGAACTGAGGGGCCCAGAACTGGACACAATATTCCAGATGCGGCCTCACCAGGGCAGAGTAGAGGGGGAGGAGAACCTCTCTCGACCTGCTGACCACACCCCTTCTAATACACCCCAGGATGCCATTGGCCTTCTTGGCCACAAGGGCACACTGCTGGCTCATGGTCATCCTGTTGTCCACTAGGACCCCCAGGTCCCTTTCCCCTACGCTGGTCTCCAACAGCTCTGCCCCCAACTTGTACTGGTACATGGGGTTGTTCTTGCCCAGATGCAGGACTCTGCACTTGCCCTTGTTATATTTCATTAAATTTCTCCCCGCCCAACTCTCCAGCCTGTCCAGGTCCCTCTGAATGGCTGCGCAGCCTTCCGGTGTGTCAGCCACTCCTCCCAGTTTTGTGTCATCAGCGAACTTGCTGACAGTGCACTCTATTCCCTCATCCAAGTCATTAATGAATATATTGAATAGTACTGGTCCCAGTACCGACCCTTGAGGGACTCCGCTAGACACAGGCCTCCAACTGGACTCTGTCCCATTGACCACCACTCTCTGGCTTCTTTCCTTCAGCCAGTTCACAATCCACCTCACTACCCGATCATCCAGACCACACTTCCTCAGTTTAGCTGCAAGGATGCTGTGGGAGACCGTGTCAAACGCTTTACTGAAATCGAGATAGACCACATCCACAGCTTTACCATCATCTATCCACCGGGTTACGTCCTCATAAAAGGCTATCAAGTTGGTTAAGCATGACTTCCCCTTGGTGAAGCCATGCTGAGTGCCCCTAATGATCCCCCTATCCTTGATGTGCCTAGAGACAGCACCAAGGACAAGTTGTTCCATCACCTTTCCGGGGATGGAGGTGAGGCTGACCGGTCTATAGTTCCCCGGGTCCTCCTTCTTGCCCTTTTTGAAGACTGGAGTGACATTCGCTTTCCTCCAGTCCTCAGGCACCTCTCCCGTTGCCCACGACTTAGTAAAGATGATGGAGAGTGGCCTAGCAATGACTTCCGCCAGCTCCCTCAGCACTGTCATAGTCATATCAAGCTGTGCATAGTCAATGATTTTGCTTCACAGCAAAAGGACCTGCAGATAACATAGCAAAATAAAGGATTTAAAGCCAGCCAGGGGTCTAGAACTTCATCCATATCCCTTTTTTAGATGGGAGTTGCAGTTTTTATAAATGAAGGTGGAGGGGGTTTCTTGCAGTCCCATCAATATGAAGCATGTGAAAGAGTATCTCCAGGATCTCCATATTTGGGAGGGTGAGCCCTTTAAAAGTGGGGAAAAATGAGGTGGGTGATGTGCCTTAGTTCTGTTTCTGTTCACCTCCTGTACTGAATGGCAGTCAAAGAAAATGGCATGTTTTGTGCACGTTCAGCTCCACAGAGACTCTTCTGGAGGTCTCCTTGTCAATCAGTACTGAATTTCATATAGAATCGCAGAGTTATTAATATAGCACTGGCTTTCACCAGGGAGCTAGAAAAATTCCCAAGAGAAATTATTGTGATAGCAGGAACTCAGATTGTAATACCCTGCATCTTGAAACAGTTTCAGCTGTTGGCAAGCTTTGCAATGCACTTGGTACAGCCAGAGGATGCAAAATCTTCTCCATGTGAGAAAGATAACAAAGTTTGAAATTTAGAACAGATCATATGTAGACCTGCTGTCTAATTTTCCTGTGGCCTGTTAATATGCAGTGTGAAACAGAGCTTCCCAGGAGCAAAAGTAATATTTGGAGTCTAAAAATGACTTTTTGTTATTTGGTTAATGTAAGATTGTCACCCTGTCCTCTCTGTCATGCTCCCAGGTTCAACTGCGGCACTGGAGTTGCAGTCATAATGAGCGAAAACAAAATCAAGCTGGGGAACTGGCATAGTGTCACGTTGTTCAGAGATGGGATGAATGACTGGCTCAGGATGGACAATGACGCTCCAATCACAGGAAAATCTCAGGTAGGTAATCCTGTACCTGCAACTCAACCTTGGGCGCTCTCAAGATTATGATGACATTTTTTCTTGACAGCAGAAGTCTGATCAGATTTTAAAGGTACATTTTTATTCATCATTGTTGGGGCATTTAGTGAACCAGGATCAGCGTATAGGTTACTCTTCCACATACATAGTCTAGAAATCACATAGATAAATATCCTAGTGCTGAATCCCATCACAGTTTCTCTGTTGTCCTCCATCCTTGCTCTGCCGTCCTTCTGCTACACTTCGCTAATCTCAGATACAGGCTGCTGTTAGAAGTTTACCAGATTTTACAGCTGCTGTCCCTGATTGCTTTCTTTTCCAAGCCTCAGAGAGCTTCTCTGCTTCCTCAACCAGAAAAATTTGATGCATATGTGTATATATTTGTGTATAATATGCATATAGCCACACAAAGTTTGTATACAGAACTGTAATTACATGTATACCATGGACATAGATTTAAGCACAGTAATGGAGATAGACATTCTGCCCGGATTTATGTTAACACCAACAATTTCATGAGGCCACCAGGATAAAATACAACAGAGGAAGATGTTTTGACTTGCTCATTTGTTACCAAGCCAGAAAACAGAAGTGAAATTAAGGCACTGAAAAAGAGTTGCAAATTGTTTCAGATGTCTTTCCTCTTCCCTTTGATAACCACTATTAGCATGCCATCCCTAGCCCTGAAAAAAAAGTGGCCTCAGGCGTCTTATTACTTTACACTTTCATGTACAGGCACTGAAAGGAAAAAAAAAAAATATCTTGAGGACCTGAGTAATAGGAATGAGATGAAGCCTGTCAGCATAAATGCTGTGTGCTTGGAGCCTAATGGCAAGAACTTCTGCTGTGCATTGAGTGCTCATCAGCTGGAAATGACAAAGGAGAAGGATTTCAATGTTTGTCACCTGTTGCTATGTGTTACCAATGCTATGAGGCCATGCAAAGGGCAAATGTCAATCAGGAGCGATACATCCAGTAGAGACTAATGCCATTGTACAGCACTTTGGTAAGACTGCATCTGATTACACAGGGCTATGATCACCCATAGCCGAGAGAGATGAAGTTGAACAAGAAAAGGTGCAACAAAGGGCTAGTGGGAGGTTTATGGTTCACAGAGTTTATTACAAGAAGAGTTTGACAGTGGACACGCATTTTTCTAGCTGCATCTACACCAGAAAAAAAGTTAATTGCTCTAGGTGCTGCTCTCCACCAGAACTTGCTGCTACCATAGTATTGTTGGTCCAGTAAGTCTTCCTCAGCCCTTCCTAGTTAGAATGACCTGGATTGGTGTCAGCAGAGTGGTAGTCTTCTGACATGGTTCATTTTGACTTGAACAGTTTAGAGAGTGCCCACAGGAGAAGTGGAGCTTGACGGATCAAGGAGGGTAGGAGCGACAAGAAATGGCAAGCAGTTGGAGGCAGGCTGGAGAGCTGTGTGCCCACAGCCCTGGCATATGCCCACCATGAAACCCTGTGGACATCTGAACTTTCTTTAGCCATAGGTTCCACCTGAATTATTTTTCCCTGCTGAAATTGAGATCCATTTGATGTGTTTCTGCAGTGCACTGTGCAGTGAACACCTGTAGACTGAATAACCTTGATTTATTTAGCCTGGCAAAATATAGGCTATGGGGATATGATTTATTGTTATAAATACCATGGAGACAGGGCAGGGGTGAAAAATCCAGAAAGCTTTTGGGCTAAAGGTCAGCACTGTCAGAAGGACACACTGGAAAAAACTGGCCGTGAATAAATGTGAGAATTCTGAATGTTTTCTTCTAAAGGACAGTGAGGTTTTGAAACAGTCTTTGAGTAGGAGACAAAAGACATATATTTTGATCAATTTATGAAAGGAATTATGACTCCATGGCCCACAATAGCATGGACTTTGATTCAGTGATCTAAAAAGTTCTGTTTGGGCTTTTTTTTTGTTTCTTTCTGTGCACTATAGCAGTGCTAGTAAACTTGTATGTGTACGCTTCTATAGGCAGATTAAGGTAAAAAATAAAAAAGATGAGGAGTAAATTTAGTGCTGGCAAAGAGAGCAGAACACCACTGAAGTTGTAGTTGTATCAGTTTATGCCTTGTCTTGGTTTTTACTGTTGGTTTTTGTCATTTCATTATTATTCAGCACTAAACACTTGCTGGGTTCTGTACAAAAGGCAATATCCCATTGGTCTGTGTCCCCCAGGGCTTAGAGTTTAAAGACAAACAATTTTGGCAAAAGTAAAGGAAGAAATTGCAGCAAAAGACAGATCACGATCCCTCCTCAGAACATAGTGATTTTTAATCTTTTTATTTTGCATTAAATAATCCATGTTATCATGATGGATGCGAGTACAAAAAGTAAAATTTAAAATGATAGACTGAGCAGAGGAATGACTAATGAAAAGGAATTACCAATGAGCAAACTACATATCCCCTGAGACAATTCTTCATGGAGAAAAAAATTGATTATGCACAGTGTGGCTTAATTAGTTAACCTGTGTTATGTCTGTTCTACATCATGTCATGCTCTGTTTTCCCTTTAGGGCCAATATAGTAAAATTACATTCTGGACTCCCTTCTATGTTGGTGGTGCCCCCAGCATGTACTGGCTGGTCAGAGCCACAGGCACCAACTGTGGGTTTCAGGGCTGCGTTCAGTCGCTCAGTGTCAACAGAAAGATAACTGATATGAGACCCTGGCCGTTAGGGAAAGCTCTCAGTGATGCTGATGTTGATAAGTGTAATGGTATGGGGCCTTTAATCAATGATAAACCAGGGGTTACTTTTTTTGCCTGTTGAAAAAATTGAGCAATGGTCCAGGTTTGAGAGATGAAAGGTGTGGTCTCTATTTTTGGCATGGTATTTCTCTGCACCTTTGCACATTGCTTTTGCTGGGTCTGTAGTAGGAGGATTTTATCACACTGTGCAAGTAAACATCACTGTAGTATACTGAAACCCCTTGTGAACGCAGTTATCCAACACAATAGTAAAACTAGTTCTCATGGGCAAACAGGAAACTCGGTGTTGCTGATATAATTACATCTGCACCAGTATTTTTGCCAATATCTCTCAGGATGCCTCTTCATGCTCCTGACTGACACAGTCATATCATCAGAAATCAATAGTATGCACACTGTGTTTGTATTTAAAACACTATGGACCCAACAAAATGTGTTTTGCCTAAAGGCATCATTGCACTTGTCCAAAACAACGCAGGGATCTTTCAGACCCACAGCAGCACTGTGGCCATTACAAAGGGCTTTTCCCCATGAAACCTCATTACTGCTGAGGCAAATACGCTTTCCCGTCAACCATCCATTGTTTTCATTTCCAGGATCACAGTATGTTTAAAAAATACTGTGGAATAATTTCTTTCAACAGCTTTATTAAGTGTTGTTATAACATTTTCTCCCCTTCACAGATTAAAAGATGGAGAAGTAGGGAGGTTAATTAACTAGTCCTGTCTTTATATACATATTTATTCATCTCTATTTCATCCGTGTAATGGGCACTCAAAAAAAAGATAGGGCAACAAAATCTTTGCTTTAATGACCTCCAAGTCTAAACAGTTTAAGAGTAAACCCAAGTCAGAAAGTAAGTGGTAAAGGCAGGAAATAGATCCCATATCACTGAACTCTCTATGCTATGCTTCAACCACAAAGTCATTCTCTTCTATAGCTTTGCATTTGGCATCCCAAGGATAAAGTGATTAATGAGAAACTTTCTAACAATTGCTCTGTATTCTCTAGATACCATGATCAAACTTCTGTGCAATATAGGGGGGGAATAGAGTGGCCCAAGAAACAGATGCTGAAAAGAATAAGACTTTGGAAGCAGAGAGTAATTTCAAGATAGAGTGAGAATCTACAGAATTTATATAGATAGATGAAAGCACTGCTGGAGTTCTCAAAGCCCTACTCTCTCTTGCCTTTTGGGTTGCAGCTAGCTTCATTCCTATCCATGAATGTTCCACATACTACTGCATTAACAATCAACGTCAATGAAAATAAATACTGGGTTCTGCCATGTGTGACTCAAAACTGAGTGATAGAGCCTTACTGTCCTTATGTGGCTGCACACACTTATATGAAACTGTACCAGGAGAGATTTGCAAACAATATGCCATATAAGTTAAGCTTAAAATAAATAAATTTCAAGTGAATTCTACTAGGGTTTAGGGATGGTTTTTGCTAGCCAGTCTTTTGTTTCTTTTCTATTGGCATAGCGTATAAATCAGGGGTGCTGTGGTATATGGACCTCAGAATTGAGGGTGGGGAGGAGAGGGGACCATCCTGCCCCTGTGCCATCTCTGCCAGATGCAGTGAGTTAAGGGGCTGATGGGGAGGCAGCATTCGTGGTTTGGAGCAGGCGTGGCAGGACCCTGTACTCCTGCTGCAGCTTCCCCCCTTCCTCATCTGCCACTGCACTGAAGCAGATACAGCCATCAGGCCTGTGATTTCCCTTTCTGGTGTAGTCACCTGTGCTGGCCTGAAAGCTGTGATAACTCAGGTCACTGAGACATTGTGAGAGCAGTCTGTCCTTAAATACCAAGACTGCTCCAGTTCAAGCTGTCCCTCAAAACAGTGAGCCTGTGACTTGTCCCATTATTGTTATCTTCCTTCTTCTCTGTTTCTCAAAGACTTTGCTTAATTTTGTTCTGTTTGAAAATACTGCCAGCATTGACTGCAGCAGATGAAGTCAAGATGAGCGTTGTCTTAGTTTTATGTTTGTGTCTCAAATTCAATACAATTAGATCCTTGTTTACCCTCATGTCTTGGATCAGTTTCCTCGTCTATAAAACAGAGCTAGTGCTACTCATTTCTGTCACTGTCACTATAAGTGTTGAGTATGTGAGGGATCTCAGAGACTAGATACCTCTTTGTAGTCATGGAGAACTTAGGCAGTAGGGCTGGAGAGGACCTTGAAGAAAGGTTCAAATTGTTGTTTTAAAATGTTCTCTGTTTTGAAATAAACTTGAAAATAGGATTTGTATATGAAGGGTTTTGTTTAAACCCCATAAAAAACATCATTTAAATCCCACTGAAGTGGAGTACAGTTACACGAAAAGCACAGTGACAAGATCCCCATTTCCATCCTGCTCCAATTCACTGTGGCCATTACAATGCAGCCCAGAAGGGGAAAAGATGGTTAAATGAGCATTGCAAGCACTCATGCTCCCACGGCTGGGGGTGGGGCAGCGGTTTGAAGGGGTAATTGTCTCCTTCCACATAGAAGGAGCATTTATTCCCTTCTGGAGGACTTGTATATTTTGCTTATGCTCCTTGGGTTAGCCCTGGAGCCTTGCGTTATGAACGCTGTACCCGGGCCTTCTCTCTCTACAATGAAAAATGGACCTGGCAGGAGATTTGTAGATGTGCAACATGAGACAAGTCTGGTCTGGCAGGGAGTAGTACCAGATGACCCAAGAGTTATTACTGCCTCTGTCCTGACTCAGTGAGAAAAGGTTATTTTCCAACTTGGTCAGCAGAGTGATCAGGATGAACCAGCACATCAACCATCTACACAAGATACTTCTTCGCTCTTTTCTTTCTGACTATGGGATGGGAAATCAAATTGTAAAGCTGGTGCTGTACTAACGCCAGTACCTTATTGAAGATTTGTAGAGTCCTAGTCTGGAAACTGTCTTTACAATCGGAGTGCTGTATTTAAACAAAACAAAAAAGACATATCCCCTTCTTGAAGTAGTTTTGCAAGACTTCTCTCAGTCACCTCAGATAAAACTGTTCTCCAATGTTGTTTGTCAGAGTTGCCTCACTACACCTGTGTCATCTTGAAGGTGATATTTCAGTGTGCCTCAAAATAAATGTGCAATTCTTAGTTTGTCATAACCACTTTGCCCCTCCAAATGATATGCTTACACTTGTACAGCATGAATGTATTATTTGGGCTTTCTTAATGTATAAGATCAGTTTGTTACTATCAATGAGGGGGGAATTATTTAATCAGAAACTATCTAAAATAAAGGAGAAAGTAAACAACAACAAGCAATTCATCAGATGTACATTTGCCCATTAAATAATCTGACTTTATAGATACCAGTTTTAAGAAGTAAACAAGTAAATTATTTAGTCTACAACAATTTCAGCTTAATTCCAGCAAGAAGAAATCATGTCCTTATTTCAGTTGATGTGACAACATAGTAGAAATGCTTCTTAAAAAGCCCATATGCTGATGATATGGATCCCTTTTAGTGCAGACAAGAGGGCTGACAACCTCATTTTAGTTAATAAGATTAGCTGATGATGATTAACACCTTCCATACTTGCCAGGACATGAATTTACAGCGAACAAAGCAGCACTTAAGGTAATTGAAATTAAAAGTCATAGTGCTTCTAAACAGATTTCAATTAACACTTATGAGAAAATAAAGATAGGAACAAGAGCAGAAGAAAAGTAATCTGGGGAATGATTGAAAGCTACAACTGTCATGGTTTGTTAGTGAGGGCTAATTTCTGCTATTTTTAAGGTCTCTTCCTGGTCTATCACAGAATCACAGAATCACAGAATGTTAGGGATTGGAAGGGACCTCGAAAGATCATCTAGTCCAATCCCCCTGCCGGGGCAGGATTGCCTAGACCATATCACACAGGAACGCGTCCAGGCGGGTTTTGAATGTCTCCAGAGAAGGAGACTCCACAACCTCTCTGGGCAGCCTGTTCCAGTGTTCGGTCACCCTCACCGTAAAGAAGTTTTTCCTCATATTTAAGTGGAACCTCCTGTGTTCCAGCTTGCACCCATTGCCCCTTGTCCTGTCAAGGGATGTCACTGAGAAGAGCCTGGCTCCATCCTCATGACACTTGCCCTTTACATATTTATAAACATTAATGAGGTCACCCCTCAGTCTCCTCTTCTCCAAGCTAAAGAGACCCAGCTCCCTCAGCCTCTCCTCATAAGGGAGATGTTCCACTCCCTTAATCATCTTCATGGCTCTGCGCTGGACTCTCTCTAGCAGTTCCCTGTCCTTCTTGAACTGAGGGGCCCAGAACTGGACACAATACTCCAGATGCGGCCTCACCAGGGCAGAGTAGAGGGGGAGGAGAACCTCTCTCGACCTGCTGACCACACCCCTTCTAATACACCCCAGGATGCCATTGGCCTTCTTGGCCACAAGGGCACACTGCTGGCTCATGGTCATCCTGTTGTCCACTAGGACCCCCAGGTCCCTTTCCCCTATGCTGCTCTCCAACAGGTCTGCCCCCAACTTGTACTGGTACATGGGGTTGTTCTTGCCCAGATGCAGGACTCTACACTTGCCCTTGTTATATTTCATTAAATTTCTCCCCGCCCAACTCTCCAGCCTGTCCAGGTCCCTCTGAATGGCTGCACAGCCTTCCGGCGCGTCAGCCACTCCTCCCAGTTTTGTGTCATCAGCGAACTTGCTGACAGCGCACTCTATTCCCTCATCCAAGTCATTAATGAATATATTGAATAGAACTGGTCCCAGAACCGACCCTTGAGGGACTCCGCTAGACACAGGCCTCCAACTGGATTCTGTCCCATTGACCACCACTCTCTGGCTTCTTTCCTTCAGCCAGTTCACAATCCACCTCACTACCCGATCATCCAGACCACACTTCCTCAGTTTAGCTGCGAGGATGCTGTGGGAGACCGTGTCAAACGTTTTACTAAAATCGAGATAGACCACATCCACAGCTTTACCATCATCTGTCCACCGGGTAACATCCTCATAAAAGACTATCAAGTTGGTTGAGCATGACTTCCCCTTGGTGAAGCCATGCTGAGTGCCCCTAATGATCCCCCTATCCTTGATGTGCCTAGAGACAGCACCAAGGACAAGTTGTTCCATCACCTTTCCGGGGATGGAGGTGAGGCTGACCGGTCTATAGTTACCCGGGTCCTCCTTCTTGCCCTTTTTGAAGACTGGAGTGACATTCGCTTTCCTCCAGTCCTCAGGCACCTCTCCCGTTGCCCACGACTTAGCAAAGATGATGGAGAGTGGCCTAGCAATGACTTCCGCCAGCTCCCTCAGCACCCGCGGGTGCATCCCATCAGGGCCCATGGATTTATGGACGTCCAGGTTGCTTAATTGGTCCCTGACCCAGCCCTCATCAACCAAGACAGATTCCTCCTCTATCCTGACTTCTTCTGGGGCCTCAGGGGTCCGGGGCTCCTCAGGACAGCCTCCAGCAGTATAGACAGAGGCAAAGAAGGCATTCAGTAACTCCGCCTTCTTCTTATCCTCTGTCTCCAGGGCCCCCACCTCATTCATCAGTGGGCCTACATTGCCTCTAGTGTTGGTTTTACCTGCAATGTATTTGAAGAAGCCTTTTCTGTTGTCCTTGACCTCTCTTGCAAGGTTTAATTCCAAGGAGGCCTTAGCTTTCCTAGTTGCCTCCCTACATCCTCTGACAACAGACTTATATTCCTCCCAAGTGGCCAGCCCCTCCTTCCATGATCTGTACACTCTCTTCTTCCACTTGAGTTTGCCCAGCAGTTCCCTGTTTAACCATGCAGGTCTCCTGGTACCCTTCCTTGACTTCCTACCTGCTGGGATGCTCTGATCTTGAGCTCGGAAGAAGCAGTCCTTGAATGCTAGCCAACTATCTTGGGCCCCCTTACCTTCTAGTACCCTGTCCCATGGGATTTCCCCTAGCAATTGCTTGAAAAGGCCAACGTTGGCCCTCCTGAAGTCCAGGGTTGTGATTCTGCTAGCTATTCTGTTCCTGCCACATGAGATCCTGAACTCTACCATCTCATGGTCACTACAACCAAGGCTGCCCTCAACCTTCACCTCTTCAACCAGACCCTCCTTGTTAGTGAGGATAAGATCCAGCAGCGCTCCTCTCCTAGTTGGCTCATCCACCATTTGCATCAGAAAGTTATCATCAATGCACTGGAGGAACCTCCTGGACTGAGGATGACTGGCTGAGTAGGCCTCCCAGCAAATATCAGGGTAGTTGAAATCCCCCATGACAACCAGGCCCTGTAATTGCGAGACTGCTCTCAGCTGCCTGTAGAAGGCCTCATCACCCTCCTCATCCTGTTCTGGTGGCCTGTAATAGACACCCACAACAGTATCACCCCTGCCAGCCTGCCCCTTAATTCGCACCCACAAACTCTCAACTCGCTCCTGATCCGCCCCTGGACAGAACTCAATACATTCTAGCTGCTCACTCACATAAAGAGCAACTCCACCACCTCTCCTTAGTGGCCTGTCTTTCCTGAACAGGACATAGCCATCCATGACCACATTCCAGTCATGCGAGGCGTCCCACCAAGTCTCTGTAATTGCCACTACATCATAGCCCCCCGACCAAACACGGATTTCCAACTCCTCCTGTTTATTCCCCATGCTGCGTGCATTGGTGTACAGGCATTTCAGGGAGGGAGCTGAGCACACCGATTTCACCCTAGGGGGATGGGAGGCCTCCTGGTCTACCTCAACACTAGAGCGTTGCCCCAGTGGTGCAAGCCCAGCTACTACCCCATCCCCCTTCGAATCTAGTTTAAAGCTCTCCGAATGAGCCCTGCTAATTCCTGTCCCAGAACCCTTTTGTCCCTGCGACATAAACCTTTCCCATAGCAGGGAATAGCAGGATTATATGAAAGTCTAGCTATTGACATTTCAACAACCTTGTGATATTGAGTGTCAATGCACTCTGGGGAAGTGAACACACTACATGTATTTCTCAGGCCATTCAAGCATGACTTCCATTCTAGGTCTATGTCATGCCACCAGAGCTGGGCTGGAACAGGCTGCTGAGTATTCTCAGATCCTCTCTGTGGGAGAAAGTAAGCCAGTAAGGGTTTCTGAAGCTGGCACTGTGAGATAATGCTAGGACCCAGCTTAACCCCAAACCACAGACAGAATTGTGAGCCTCCTGGGAAGCCACTGTCACCTTTGTGTGAACTGTGCTCTTTCTCCACTCAGCTCTCTGAGGGATATGGTGAGTGTCTTGTGGTTCCTAGCCCTCTGGTTTAAGGGTCAGCAAGGTTGCCTATGCTTGGGTTAGTCCATGAAAGGCCTTGAAATAAAAGGTACTTGATATCAGAAAGAAGGGAAATCAGTGATGTGATACAGAAAGAAAGGTAACCAATCAAAATGAAAGACAAAACCAAAATGCTGGCAATAGTGTACTGGACAGATATGAGCAGGTTAAGCTGGGCGAGGCTGGAGAGAATTTCTTAGTGACTGACATGGGAGACAGCAGTCTTCAGAAGAGTTTTAGCTAGCTATATAGATAGAAGAGGCTAAGTTGTAGAAATGTTACGTGGAAAGGATGCTTAAAATTTAGACCTGCATGTGAAGACATGGGAGAGTGTAGTCAATGATAATTCCTAGGTCATTGACTTGAGTGACTAGGTGTTATCTCAGAAAAGGTGAGTGTGGGAAGTGTAGTAGTATTTCTGAGGTTGAGAGTCATGAAATTTACAAGCAAACAGTTTAAGGTTGGAAAAATCTACGGGCTTTATGATGAATTAAATATCCATTAAAAGAACTGGACAAATTATTAGTATATCTGGGTTTATTCTACAGAATTGGGTCACTGAGTGAGCTTGTTTTTACTGATTGGGTAGTGGGCCTTGGCTCATTCTCTATCTCTGCTAGGAATTGCTTTTCATATTCTATATTACGTGGTAACATCAAGATTATGCCAGGGAACTCATGATTACTAGAGGTTTGCTACCATGGTTTATGACTCAAAATTACCCGTTAAATCCATTGAAACACCAAGTCCCTGATGACACAATCGTGGGGAAGATGTTCTTTCACTTCCCCTCAACATCTTTCTCCTCTTTTCTTGCTTCTCCATGTGTTTTCCCGATCAGCTAGGGCAATCCTTTGTATATCCTTACTGATCCACTGCTTTACCATCAACTTCTGTATCCTGTCCCAGATACTGAATGACCTTCCAATTACCAGCTCATAATTTGACATGTATAATATTGTTGTTCATATTCCTAGCAGACATAGAGAAGAAATCAAGCAGTGTCCTCAAATTCATGTAAATTCTTTTTTACACCATCGCAAGTGATAGCTTTTGTATAAAAAAATGCATCTTTTGCTTACTCATGCTTGTGAGGCATTATCCCAGAAGAAGAAATGATAAGAAGGTCTTCATTTGATCAGTCCACATGAAAGGAAAGTATTCCTGAGCAAACCTGTTATCTTCTGTTTCTGTGGGCCCCGCACTTCAAGAAAGATGTTGAGGTGTTGGAGCGAGTCCAGAGGAGGGCGACCAAGCTGGTGAAGGGTCTGGAGGGTCTGACCTACGAGGAACGGCTGAGGGAGCTGGGGTTGTTTAGCCTGGAGAAGAGGAGGCTCCGAGGTGACCTTATTGCAGTCTACAACTACCTGAAGGGAGGTTGTAGTGAAGTGGGAGTCGGCCTCTTCTCCCGGGCAACTAGCCATAGGACAAGAGGGCACAGCCTCAAGCTTCGCCAGGGGAGGTTCAGGTTGGACATTAGGAAGAATTTCTTTTCAGAAAGGGTTATTAGACATTGGAATGGGCTGCCCAGGGAGGTGGTGGAGTCACCATCTCTGGATGTGTTTAAGAAAAGACTGGACATGGCACTTAGTGCCATGGTCTAGTTGACAGGGTGGTGTCAGGGCAACGGTTGGACTCGATGATCCCTGAGGTCTCTTCCAACCTGGTTGATTCTGTGATTCTGTGATTCTGTGACTATAATGTCACCTCATCTGCTTTCTCACCAATTTTATTCACCCAAAAAGTTTTCTGAAGGATGTAGAAACCCTATATGAGAATACATGAATGGCAACTTGATGATATCAATTTTTCTGTTTTGGCCTGTGAATGTTATCTTGTAGCTGTCCCAAACATGCTATGTGGGAGGAGAAACGGAATGGTGAGACACCAGTTCTTTCTTATGTAGTTGCCATTGTTAATCCTTTGAGCAGCTAGTGGATGCTTAGACGTACTTTGAAGAGTTTGTGGTTGCACTGGATTTGGCTCATTTTGACTTATAGGAAGGGATCAGAGGATCACAATAACTCTGTTGTGGTTGCTGTCCTGGTTTGGACTAGGACAGAACCAATTATCCTTTCAGTGATTTTTCCTTTCAGCTAAGCTTCTTCTAAGTAACTGCACTTTCTGAAAGTAACTGCATGTTTTGCAGACAGTGTCTGCTTCTAGGACTGATGACACTCGAAGTTTATAGTTATTACTGAGGTAATGGTAGGAATGGTACGCAGAAAGGTTCTTGCTTGTACTTATTCCTAGAGAAACCAAGGTCACTGCTAAATTCCTCACTGCTTACGAGTGAAGAGCTGCAGGAGGGTCGCACCTCCAGGGAGGAGTGGACAGGACAGGTGACCCAAAATTGACCAATGAGGTATTCCATCCCGTACATGTCATTCTCAGTATAAAGCTGAGGGATCACGAGGGTCTGGTTGAAGAGGTGAAGGTTGAGGGCAGCCTTGGTTGTAGTGACCATGAGATGGTAGAGTTCAGGATCTCATGTGGCAGGAACAGAATAGCTAGCAGAATCACAACCCTGGACTTCAGGAGGGCCAACGTTGGCCTTTTCAAGCAATTGCTAGGGGAAATCCCATGGGACAGGGTACTAGAAGGTAAGGGGGCCCAAGATAGTTGGTTAGCATTCAAGGACTGCTTCTTCCGAGCTCAAGATCAGAGCATCCCAGCAGGTAGGAAGTCAAGGAAGGGTACCAGGAGACCTGCATGGTTAAACAGGGAACTGCTGGGCAAACTCAAGTGGAAGAAGAGGGTGTACAGATCATGGAAGGAGGGGCTGGCCACTTGGGAGGAATATAAGTCTGTTGTCAGAGGATGTAGGGAGGCAACTAGGAAAGCTAAGGCCTCCTTGGAATTAAACCTTGCAAGAGAGGTCAAGGACAACAGAAAGGGCTTCTTCAAATACATTGCAGGTAAAGCCAACAATAGAGGCAATGTAGGCCCACTGATGAATGAGGTGGGGGCCCTGGAGACAGAGGATAAAAAGAAGGCGGAGTTACTGAATGCCTTCTTTGCCTCTGTCTATACTGTTGGAGGCTGTCCTGAGGAGCCCCGGACCCCTGAGGCCTCAGAAGAAGTCAGGATAGAGGAGGAATCTGTCTTGGTAGATGAGGGCTGGGTCAGGGACCAATTAAGCAACCTGGACGTCCATAAATCCATGGGCCCTGATGGGATGCACCCGCGGGTGCTGAGGGAGCTGGCGGAAGTCATTGCTAGGCCACTCTCCATCATGTTTACTAAGTCGTGGGCAACGGGAGAGGTGCCTGAGGACTGGAGGAAAGCGAATGTCACTCCAGTCTTCAAAAAGGGCAAGAAGGAGGACCCGGGTAACTATAGACTGGTCAGCCTTACCTCCATCCCCGGAAAGGTGATGGAACAACTTGTCCTTGGTGCTGTCTCTAGGCACATCAAGGATAGGGGGATCATTAGGGGCACTCAGCATGGCTTCACCAAGGGGAAGTCATGCTTAACCAACTTGATAGTCTTTTATGAGGATGTAACCCGGTGGATAGATGATGGTAAAGCTGTGGATGTAGTCTATCTCGATTTCAGTAAAGCGTTTGACACGGTCTCCCACAGCATCCTCGCAGCTAAACTGAGGAAGTGTGGTCTGGATGATCGGGTAGTGAGGTGGATTGTGAACTGGCTGAAGGAAAGAAGCCAGAGAGTGGTGGTCAATGGGACAGAGTCCAGTTGGAGGCCTGTGTCTAGCGGAGTCCCTCAAGGGTCGGTACTGGGACCAGTACTATTCAATATATTCATTAATGACTTGGATGAGGGAATAGAGTGCACTGTCAGCAAGTTCGCTGATGACACAAAACTGGGAGGAGTGGCTGACACAACGGAAGGCTGCGCAGCCATTCAGAGGGACCTAGACAGGCTGGAGAGTTGGGCGGGGAGAAATTTAATGAAATATAACAAGGGCAAGTGTAGAGTCCTGCATCTGGGCAAGAACAACCCCATGTACCAGTACAAGTTGGGGGCAGAGCTGTTGGAGACCAGCGTAGGGGAAAGGGACCTGGGGGTCCTAGTGGACAACAGGATGACCATGAGCCAGCAGTGTGCCCTTGTGGCCAAGAAGGCCAATGGCATCCTGGGGTGTATTAGAAGGGGTGTGGTCAGCAGGTCGAGAGAGGTTCTCCTCCCCCTCTACTCTGCCCTGGTGAGGCCGCATCTGGAGTATTGTGTCCAGTTCTGGGCCCCTCAGTTCAAGAAGGACAGGGAACTGCTAGAGAGAGTCCAGCGCAGAGCCACGAAGATGATTAAGGGAGTGGAACATCTCCCTTATGAGGAGAGGCTGAGGGAGCTGGGTCTCTTTAGCTTGGAGAAGAGGAGACTGAGGGGTGACCTCATTAATGTTTATAAATATGTGAAGGGCAAGTGTCATGAGGATGGAGCCAGGCTCTTCTCAGTCACATCCCTTGACAGGACAAGGGGCAATGGGTGCAAGCTGGAACACAGGAGGTTCCACATAAATATGAGGAAAAACTTCTTTACGGTGAGGGTGACCGAACACTGGAACAGGCTGCCCAGAGAGGTTGTGGAGTCTCCTTCTCTGGAGACATTCAAAACCCGCCTGGACGCGTTCCTGTGTGATATGGTCTAGGCAATCCTGCCCCGGCAGGGGGATTGGACTAGATGATCTTTCGAGGTCCCTTCCAATCCCTAACATTCTGTGATTCTGTGATTCTGTGATACAGTGTTAAGACAAGAGGAAACAGCCTCAAGTTGTGCCAGGGGAGGTTTAGATTGGATATCAGGAAAAATTTCTTCACTGAAAGGGTTGTCAAGCATTGGAACAGGCTGCCCAGGGAAGTGATGGAGTCATCATCCCTGGAGGTATTTAAAAGATGTGTAGATGTGGTGCTTAGGGACATGGTTTAGTGGTAGACTTGGCAGTGTTAGGTTTACGGTTGGACTCAACGATCTTAAGGGTCTTTTCCAACTTAAATGATTCTATGATTCTATGAAAGAGTAATAATAGCCTATAATGAGGTATGGAACCCCATCAGTCTCTAGTGCCTACTTCTTCTAAGGAAGCATAGAAACACTATAATTGTATTCAAGGGGACAGGATTTTCTTCCTACATAAGTTTATTTTTCAAAGCATTGTTATCAGCGTTACCATGTCATGCCACCATCTTATTGCAGATAAGATTATTTCTGTATGATATTGCAGAAATTCTCTTCTTGCCTCCGTGACATTGTGCCACAGCTAATTAGAGGATCTATAAATATTGTATACATATACTTTCTAGCCACAGGATTGCACAATATTGGCACTTCTGTGAGCATCGTCTAACAATGTACAGCTATGGCAATACAGTTAGTGTTGTCAGAGAAAGATCTTGGAGTCATCACGGATAGTTCTGTGAAAGCAACAGCTAACTGCTTAGAGACAAATACAAAAATGCAGGTACAATGCAGAGAACTATTAGGAAAAGAATGAAGAACAATATCTGCAAAAATCCACAATGCACCCTGTCTTGAAAACTTGCTGCCATTCTGGTCACTTCATTTCAGAAGAAATTAGCAAAATTAAAAAAGAAGAGTAGTGTTGATATCCAGGGGAGGGAAAAAAACCAACTTCTACAAATACAACAGGACCCTTCAACTTGGAAAAGAAAGAGTTTGGTGGAAGTATGATAAAGGTTTTTAAATTGTGAATGACGTGGAGATAAATAAGGAATGATTATTCTGTATTTTTTCTTTATGGAAGAATGTGGCAGTAACGACAGCACGCGTAGATGAGTTTCAGATCATTGATGATCCTTTATTGCAAGCAGCATAGCTCCTTTTTATAACATATTTGCTTCCGTACACGCAGCCAGGCGCTGTCCATGCAAAACCCGATTGGTCGCCCCGCTTCTGCCGCACACTGTCCACGCGCCCCCCTGCAACCTCCCGTTGGTCAGTCCTTTCACCATCCCCCTGTGCTGTAACATGATCCTGCAGGTGCCAAGTCCAGCACTGTTCACAGTGATGTTTACTGTCAAGTATGCAGAGGCTCTGTGGGAAGCACACAGGAGATAGGCCTGTGGCCTTGCTTGGAGAGCTTGTTGACTTCAGCTCTTGATTCTTTCCGTTAGCTGCAACAATATCCCCCAACAATTCCCCCTTTTTGTTTTAAAAAGATCATGGATACATCCATATTTCCTTCATTCCCATCATTTCCTCAGGCATCATAGGATCAGCAGATCCCATAAGTTCTTGAACCATCCATACCTTTTCACTGCTGATTCTATCATGCCCGAGACACACTGCAACAAACAGCATCGAAACAACAATATCAAAAATATTACCCGTGCCCATGTGCTAATAGAAAGAAAATTAATAGCAGTCCTATTTTGCAGTTTAGCATGTCTAACTGAGTATACATCTAACAGCAAATTACTTAAGGCCGCAGAAGTAGCATTGGTCTGTTTTGAAAGCCAGCATCCCAAATTATTCAAGGTACTTAACGCTCTAGCAGCAGCTGCTCCAGGCACTAGTAAAGAAGCTGCAAAAGATTTTTAATGATGTAACCCAGACATTGGTTTTCGGTTGAGATGGTATCCATGCTGTAAGGCTTACTATGAGAGTATATAGAAAAACAGCTATATACAACCCTCCCATCTTCAAGTGACTGTCTCCTGATTCTGAGTTACTTCTTTTTCCTTTCCCATGGTGGGACGCACACACCTGGCTGGCATCCAACGAGGTCCTACATCTGTGGAAACACAAGCATAACCCCGTCCCCAGGTTAACAAATCATGTGGTCCCCTCCATTGCCCTGTTTGCAGGTCTCGAATGAGAACTTTTACACCAGGTTCCATCTGTGATCGTCCTTTCATTGATCCAAAATGCATTACAACAGGAGGATCAGTTTTATCAGTTCGAATTTGAAGAAAGTTCAATACATATACTGCCTTGTCCAGTCTAGCTTCAGGTGTCTCACCACTCATTCCCCCTTTTTGTTTTAAAAGCCTGCGTTTCAGAGTCTGATGTGCTCGCTCGATGATTGCTTGTCCCGTGGGAGAATGAGGGATGCCAGTGATATGAGTAACACCCCAAACCTGTAAGAAAGCTTGCACCTTAGCAGAACGATAGGCAGGCCCATTATCAGTTTTTATCTGTTTAGGGATGCCTGCAGTTGCAAAAGCTTTTCGCCAGTGTCGAATAACGTGACCAGCATTTTCGCCTGTTTGCGCTGTAGCTATAATCAAAGAAGAAAAAGTGTCAATTGTTACAGGAACATATTTTAACCTGCCAAATTCAGCAATGTGAGTTACATCTGTTTGCCAAATGTCCAAGGCCTGCAGTCCTCGAGGATTGGTTCCTTGTATATGAGTAGGTTGCGGCAGTTGCTGACAATCAGGACACATAGCCACAATATTCCGAGCATCACTGTGTGACAAATGAAATTGTCGTTGCAGTGCCCGATGTCCTTGATGAAAAAACTCATGTGACATACGTGCCTTCTGTTTAATGTCCGGCACCTGTACAGTCATTGCAGTAGAATTTGTGGGGTCAGAAACCAAAGAGTCCACTCGAGCATTGCCTTCTGCAATAAACCCAGGCAAATTAGTATGACTTCTTACATGTAAAACATAAAACAATGCAGTTTGGATTTGAATTTCTTGCCACAGAGCTCGCAGCAATTCAAAAACACACTGATTACATATATGCTCTATAACAGATCTATCCAATTGCTTTACAATGCCAGCTACATATGCTGAATCAGTAATCAAATTAAAGGGAATGGGAAAATTCTGAAATACTTCTGATACAGCTCGTAATTCTACCACCTGAGGTGAACCCTTTTGTTGTACTACCATAGATTCCCACTTGCCGTCAAAATACCAGACAAGGCCCGCCTTGCCTGTTTTCCCAGATCCATCCGTAAAAATGGTAATTCCATCCACAGGAGTGTCTGCGCACAACACTCTCGTGGCAATTGGAAGTTCCGCACTCAATTTTACAACAGGATGGGAGGGCAAGTGGTAAACAACCTGTCCCGAGAAATTCTCCATGGCTGTTTGCAAAGCAAAGCTATTGGCCATACACCACTCAAAGTATTGAGCTGCAATAGGAATGGTTAGTGATGCAGGGATCTCTGGCCACAAGCTCCCGACATCGCATCCGTCCTTTGATGATAATCTGTGCCAATAGCTCTGCAATCATGGGGACAGTTTTCTTTGTTCTTGAAGGTAGAAACAACCGTTCCAATACATGTAACGGATCTGACCATTCTGAATTCCATTGACCAATTATTGCATACGGAATTTGCTTATCAAACAAAGTGATAATTTGTATTTCTTGATTCAAATCAATATGATGTATAAATTTGGAATGTAGCCTGCTTTCTACATCTGTAATCAGTTGCTCTACCTCTGCAGTAGTCTGTCGTGGTGCTGTTAAATTTGTGTCCCCTGCTAACAATTGGAATAGAGGCTGCAATTGTGAGGATGTAAGCCCTAAGTACAGGCAGAGCCAATTTATCGTCCCAGCAAGTTTCTGAACATCATTTAATGTCTGAATATTGATTTCTAATTTCACTGGTTGAGGGATAATCTGTTTTTCCAATATTTTTAAACCTAAGTAGAGGCATGGAGCTTTTCTCTGAACTTTCTCAGGTGCAACACAGAATCCAAATGCATGAAGACTATTTATAGTACATTTTTCCATTTCTTGTAATTTCTGATCTGTTGAAGCAGCCAGTAAGAGATCATCCATGTAATGATAACAATATTCCTGATTGAACTGTTCTCTAATTGTATTAAGTGCCTGAGCCACAAACCATTGGCATATTGTGGGTGAATTTTTCATGCCCTGAGGCAATACTTTCCAATGATACCTCTTTGCAGGGCCACTGTTGTTTATTGCAGGTACAGTGAAAGCAAATTTTTCCTTATCTTGTGGTGCTAAAGGAATAGTGAAAAAACAATCTTTTAGGTCTATAACTAAAATTTTCCATTCTGAGGGGAGCATGGTGGGAGAAGGTAACCCAGGTTGTAAAGCTCCCATAGTAGCCATTACCTTATTGACTGCTCTCAAATCTTGCAATAATCTCCATTTTCCTGATTTCTTTTTAATTACAAAAACAGGAGTATTCCAAGGACTCTGTGATTCTTCAATGTGTCCAACAGTGAATTGTTCATGCACCAGAAAATGAAGGGCGTCAAGCTTTTCTTTTGTTAGGGGCCACTGATCCACCCACACCGGAGTGTCGGTGGTCCAGGTTAGCGCCAATGTGGGCTGCTTGACGCCAAATAAGACAGCGACCCCTGTCAAAAATCCGTGGTGACATGAACACCCCACTGGGATAACACATCTCTCCCCCAGAGAGTAATTGGTGTAGACGTTACATATGGACGGACAGTAGCATGTTGCTCCTCAGGGTTAGTGATTGTTACCACCTCGGTGGAAATCAGCCCCGTTGCTGTCCCACCTATACCCATCACTCCCTGTGCGGACTCTAAAGGCCAGGACTTTGGCCAAAAAGGCAGTGCAACCACAGTGATATCTGCACCTGTGTCTAACATCCCATTCAGGGTAATAGATCGAGGAGTATTATTGTTTGACCGAATGGTGCAGGTTAAATTTGGTGTTGTCTTTGTAATATTTTGTGTCCAATAGACAGCTGGAGGTCCCGTGGACCCAAACCCTTGTTCTTTCCTCTCAATCCTGAGAGTTTTTGCAACTGCACTCCGGAATGGTATCAATTGAGCAATACGTGTATTAGCAGGAATAGTCACTGGAGGTGTCGCTGTAGAGACCATTACTGATATCCGTCCAGTGTAATCTGCATCAATTACCCCTACATGTACTGTAAGTCCCATAATCATACTACTAGATCTACCTATCAAGAGAGCACTCAGCCCTTTCCCAATTTGTCCTTTAGCATTTAATGGTATTTTATGGACTGCCGTGTCTGTTATTGTTACTGACTTGGCGGTGGATACATCCATCCCTGCTGCCCCTGAGGTCTCCCCATGGAGGGTGTCGATGAGCCCCAATTCCGAGGTCCCGTCTGAACCTTGGGTATTTGTGTCTGAGCGCGCCCTTTCGCGCTCCTCCATCCATTTCCCGATTTTGCCCTGCATTCCTTCACAAAATGTCCGAATTTCCCGCAACGATAGCACTTCACCTGAGAGCGTGATGCTGTACACTGCGCTTTAGTGTGTCCCTTTTTTCCACATCCAAAACATTGCATCTCCTGAGTCTTAATCGCAGCCATAACCTGAGCCTTATGTTCCACAGTACCCACTTTTGCACAAGCCTTTATCATAGCATTCAAATCTGGTTCTCCAGGTAAAGCTTCAATGATCTTTTGACAGTCAGCATTAGCATTATCCCTAGCTAGCTGCGTTATCAATGTCTCTCGCAAATCCGCGTCAAAAACTTGTTTCTCAACCGCCTCTTGTAATCTCTCGACAAAAGGTAAAAACGGCTCTTTTGGTCCCTGTCTCACAGTAGTATATCTGCGCACTGGAGATGCCAGTTGTGCAGTTTTTACAATCGCCTGCATACCCAACGTCTTAATCTGATCTAAAATAAGAGGATGCCATTGCGCCTGATGATTAGGATTAGCAAACTGACCCTCTCCCATTAAGACATCTACTCCATTACCATACCGAGGATCATCTTGACTGTATCGCAAATTTACCAGCGCCTGAGCTTCACAAGCACTTCTCCAATTTGACATAAACACCGTAAATTGCACAGGCTGGAAAATTATCCTTCCCAGCTGCTTAAAATCCCAAGGAGTCAAAGTCTCCATTGTCAACAACCTTAACATTTGCATACTTGGAGGAGAATTTATACCATATTGAGCTACACTCTTTTGCAAATCTTGTACAACTTTCCACAAAAAAGGAGCGTGCGTATGAGGCTCACCTGTGGCAGGATCATTAAAAATCACAGGATAAACAGAAGGACCAGACGCAGATCCACCCGCATCACCTCCCATGCCTCCCAGTTTCTCTACCACCTCCCACTCCCCCTCCTGAGCTGCCGATGATTTTACAGTCTCCCAAAATTTCCCAGGGTCCCGAGGGAACACAGTAATTCCCGGCACGCTAAAGAGTTTATCTGGAGGGGCATTAATCTTAGGTCTACAAGAGAGGCCCTCTGTGATACTTAGCCGATTGAGTGCCTGTGATAATTCTTCTTCTCTAGCAGAGGAGCCTTCTGTGGAGAGCGGAGGTGCAGAGGGATGGGGGGGAGGTGAAGTGCTGTCAGTCTGAGGCGCAGCCGGTGTCGGATGAGAAGAAGTCGGAAGCAGAGGGAGGGAGGGAGGGTGACCATCGTCGACAGCTTCTGATATTATTTCGCTGAGCAGTTGCGGCGGATTAGAAGGAGATGGTTGCTTTAAATTCTTGTAGTATTCCGCTACTGCATGGGGAGCAGTAGGTACAGGCGTCTTCACTTTTACCAGCGCCGCGTCTGTTTGTTTTCGCCTCTCGCCTGTGGAGGCACCAACGCCACTGATACATGGCACAGGAGGATTAGGAGACTCCAGACTTTCTCCTTTTTCCTCCTTGTCTTGCTGTTGCTTTACCTTTTGTACAGTCTCTTTCATTACACGCCATGTCGTTAACAGTTCCACGGCAGCTTTATCTCCCTTTGTCGCTGCCTCAAAAAGGGCAGATCCCAAGCCTTCCCACACTGCTAAACTGAAGGCAGTAATAGGGGATGCATCACACCCGTTCTTCTTTCCCCATATCAACATTTTCCGCAATGATGGGTCCGGGAGACTTATCCCCCGTTGTTTTAAAACTGACTGCCACATAGATAAAATGGTACTCTCTTCCTTAGTTATAGTACCCCCCATCGTGCCCCTGGTGGCTCACCGATTCCACGGTGTCTCCTTACCAAGTTCCCGGGTAAGCAGCTCTCCCTGCTGCTGATCCACCAGCAAAAAAAAATCCTTCTTCTGAACATGCCTCGCTGGCCAGATGATCACATCGGGGTCACCAATTGTGGCAGTAACGACAGCACGCGTAGATGAGTTTCAGATCATTGATGATCATTTATTGCAAGCAGCATAGCTCCTTTTTATAACATATTTGCTTCCGTACATGCAGCCAGGCACTGTCCATGCAAAACCCGATTGGTCGCCCCACTTCTGCCACACGCTGTCCATGCGCCCCCCCTGCAACCTCCCATTGGTCAGTCCTTTCACCATCCCCCTGTGCTGTAACATGATCCTGCAGGTGCCAAGTCCAGCACTGTTCACAGTGATGTTTACTGTCAAGTATGCAGAGGCTCTGTGGGAAGCACACAGGAGATAGGCCTGTGGCCTTGCAGGTGCTAAGTCTGGCAGAGGCTCTGTGGGAAGCACACAGGAGATGATAGGCCTGTGGCCTTGCTTGGAGAGCTTGTTGACTTCAGCTCTTGATTCTTTCCGTTAGCTGTAACAATATCCCCCAACAGAAGAATTAGAAGGAGCCCAGTGAAACTGCAAACCAAAAAATATCAAAGAAAATAAGACACACCTTTTTTTTTCAGACAGCACATAAATAAGTTGTGGAAACTAATTGTCACAGCATGTTACAGATGCCGTAACTATAAATAGGTACAAAAAGCCACATTAGACAAGTTTGAAGAAAGATCTATCGAGGGAGAGCAAACACAATTGTACAGATGCAGCCTCTGACTCAGGAAATTGCTAAATGACAAGTTGCCAGAAGCCGGGAGGATATATCAAGGGAAGAATCGTTCCATACTTGCCCTGTTCTTTTCTCTTGCTGAAAAGCAGCAGAAATTGCTAATGTCAGACACCTTTGCTCTAACCCAAAATGGCCCTTCATACAACAGCCTTCAATCTTTTTCTGATTACAACCGTCTAATTCCTATTACTGGCAACCATAAGACATTAAAGTAGACATATTTTTTTTCCCCCAAGAATATTGTAGTGCTGCAAAACACATTGGACTAACATTTAACCAAGATGTATGTGGCTTGTAAAATGTGGCAAGAGCCACAAGCATGCGTCTGGGAGTGGAAACTGCCCCTTTCTATTGGAAAACATAAGAGAGAGCAGGAAGCCAACTAGCATTTGGGTCACACACATCAGGGAAAAAGAGTGTGGTATAATAGCTGGGTGATGGGGGAGACTCATGAGACCAGCAAGCTTCATTGAAAGTTGTCAGAATAGCCCAAAACCCCAAAGATGTTGTTAAACAATGACTTAGAAATACTTGCAGATTGAAAGGCCAGGCTCTCAGATGAGGAAATGCCAAGCTTCTGGTTACCTGCACAGCATCAGTTTTCACAGTGGTTTCATCACTTCAGTCTTTTTTAGCAAGTTAATGTTCTAGAAGGCACAATGCTGGTACACAGTGCAATCCTTTTGAGCCCATATATGTAATCCAAAACCCATGACTCTTCATTCCTCTTACATCCAATTGATTATTGCCATTACGTAGTGTCACCATCTCCATCTATTACCACCCTCCTACCCCACATTACTCTGTTAATGACTTTATCCAGGCCCAAGTATACACTCAAGCTTCAGGCAGGTTGGTTACCTGCTCAGGCACTAACCATGTAACTCTGAAGGTTGTATTGAACTTCCCCATTGACAATATTGCGGTCTAATTAACCCAAGCTCAGCTGCTGTCCTCAGTCACTGCCTCGTGGACCACACAAGTCAATCCATGTCACGGTTTAAAGCTGGGCCAGCTATTAAACCTGTGGCAGATGCTCTCTGTTATCCCCCCCCCTCCCCCCAGAGGGAAAGGGAAAGGGGAAAGGGAGAGAGACTTCTGGGTTGGAAAGTTAAAACAGTTTTAATAAACTATAATAATGGAAAAGAGTATAATAACAATAATAGAAATAATCAAATATATACAAATATATATACAAAACCAAGATTGAGCTCCCCTGAAGTCAGCCACGTCACCACCGGCACTGCAGGGCAGGCTCCGGGAAGGCCCAGCCTGGGCCTAGCGACGGTCGAGAGCTGGATTCAGGAATGCACGGATCGGGATCGGGGGCAGCAGGAAAACAGACGGAGTCCTCCTTGGACACCGGCCATAGCAGAAAGAGAGCGAGACCCTCGTGATCCCCCCGCTTTATACTGAGAATGACATGTATGGGATGGAATACCCTCGTTGGTCAATTTTGGGTCACCTGCCCTGTCCGCTCCCCCCTGCAGCTGCGACCCCCCTTCGGCTCTTCACTCGTAAGCAGTGAGGAATTCAGCAGTGACCTTGGTTTCTCTAAGACTAAGTACAGCAAGAGCCTTACTGCATAACATCCCTACCGGTGCCTCAGCGATAACTACAAACTTCGAGCGTTATCAGTCCTGGAAGCAGACATTGTCTGCAAAACATGCAGTTAGTTTCAGAAAGTGCAGTTACTTAGAGGAGACTTAGCTGAAAGTAAAAATCACTGAAAGGAAAATCGGCCTGGTTTAGGCCAAACCAGGACAATTCACCTCCTTGTGCAAGCACTCAGCCACATGTCCTGTTCAGCTCCCTTTTCTAGATAACTTGTGCAACTTGCACCATTGCTCAGTGATATTTTTTTATGGAGGTTTTCTGAACCAAGTGTCAAAATAATACAGCCAGTATTGTGTGAGTAGATAAAAATGGACTTTGAAAAAATTTGGAGGAGCAAAATAGATACAACAAAAATATTTCTAAGCTCATGTTGATTGTATAGAAATAAGAAAAAAATAAAATTGTTATTTTCACAATTTCAAAATTATAGACTTTTTTTTTAATAGCTATTTCAAATCAGAATTTTTTCAGTTATTTCAGTTTGAAATGTTCCTTTGTTCATTTTAAAATGTAAGTAAGTAGCCTGAAAATACAAAACATTATTTCACCCAAAAGAATTTTGTATTTTTTCATTGAAAGCTAGAAACTCTTCAGGTGTCCCAGATAGCATGGTTTCTGATTTTTCCAGCTTGACCAGAAAATCAAACACAAGTTTTCATTGCTCCTGGTGGAAAGGCTATAAGAAATCATTTAGACGTATAATGTTTTAACCAGTTGTCCTGGTTTCATAGGGATAAAATTTATAGAATCAAGTTTCTGTTAGATTTTGTTTCAGTTTGTGGCCAGCCATGGTGATCAAGGCTGTTAGCAGTTAAATGCAGGGCAGCTGACCCAGGCTGGCCCAAAGGTGTATTCTATATCATTACAGTCAGGTTTACTATAAAAGGGAAAGCTTGCTGGTGAGAAGTGGGGTTCTTCTTTGCTCTCCTCCCTCTTTGGTATTCTTAATGATTGCTATTCCTGGAGCAACTTGCCAGCACTCTGTAGCTAAGTATAATTTTGTGTGTTTTGTATTATCATTGATATTGGTTTCTTTATTTTATTAAATCTGTTTAAATTTAACCCATGAGTTTCCCTCCTTTTCATATCATAGAATGGTTTGAGTTGGAAGGGACCTTAAAGATCATGTAGTTCCAACCCCCCTGCCACAGGCAGGGACACCTTTCCACTAGACCAGGTTGCTCAAAGCCCCATCCAACCTGGCCTTAAACACTGCCAGGGAGGGGGCAGCCACAGCTTCTCTGGTCAACCTGTTCCAGTGTCTCACCACCCTCAGAGGAAAGAATTTCTTCCTAATATCTAATCTAAATCTACCCTCTTTCATTTTAAAACCATTACCCCTCATCCTGTCACTACTTGCCCTTGTAAAAAGTCCCTCTCCAGCTTTCCTGTAGACCCCCTTCAGGTACTGGAAGGCTGTTATGAGGTCTCCCCGGAGCCTTCTCTTCTCCAGGCTGAACAGCCCCAACTCCCTCAGCCTGTCTTCATAGGAGAGGTGCTCCAGCCCTCTGATCATCTTCGTGGCCCTCCTCTGGACTCGTTCCAACAGCTCCATGTCCTTCTTATGTTGGGGGCCCCAGAGCTGGATGCAGTATTCCAGGTGGGGTCTCACAAGAGTAGAGGGGCAGAATCACCTCCCTCGACCTGCTGGTCCCGCTGCTTTTGATGCAGCCCAGGATGCCGTTGGCCTTCTGGGCTGCAAGCGCACATTGCCAGCTCATGTTGAGCTTCTCATCAACCATCACCCCCAAGTCCTTCTCCTCAGGGCTGCTCTCAATCCATTCTCTGCCCAGCCTGTATTTGTGCTTGGGATTGCCCCGACCCACATGCAGGACCTTGCACTTGGCCTTGTTGAACTTCATGTGGTTTGCACAGGCCCACCTCTCAAGCCTGTCAAGGTCCCTCTGAATGGCATCCCTTCCCTCCACCATGTCAACCGCACCACGCAGCTTGGTGTCGTCAGCAAACTTGCTGAGGGCGCACTCAATCCCACTGTCCATGTCGCCGACAAAGATGTTAAACAGCACCAGTCCGAATACTGACCCCTGAGGAACGCCACTTGTCACTGGTCTCCACTTGGACATCGAGCCGTTGGCCACAACTCTTTGAGTATGATCATCCAGCTGATTCCTTATCCACCGAGTGGTCCATCCATCAAGTCCATGTCTCTCCAATTACAGACAAGGATGTCGTGTGGTACAGTGTCAAATGCTTTGCACAAGTCCAGGTAGATGACATCAGTCGCTCTTCCCCTATCCACCAGCGCTATAACCCCGTTGTAGAAGGCCACCAAATTTGTCAGGCACGTTTTGCCCTTAGTGAAGCCATGTTGGCTGTCACCAATCACCTCCTTGATTTCCATCTGCCTCAGTATAGTTTCCAGGAGGATCTGCTCCATGATCTTGCCAGGCACAGAGGTGAGACTGACTGGCTTCTAGTTCCCTGGGTCTTCCTTTTTTCCTTTCTTGAAGATGGGGGCTATGTTTCCCCTTTTCCAGTCAGTGGGAACTTCACCAGACTGCCACGACTTCTCGAAAATGATGGATAGCAGCTTAACAACTTCATCTGCCAGTTCCCTCGGGGCCCGCAGATGCACTTCATCAGGTCCCATGGACTTGTGCGCTTTCAGGCTCCTTAGATGGTCTCGAACCTGATCTTCTCCTTCAGTGGGGGGTTCTTCATCCTCCCAGTCCCTGCCTCTGCCTTCTGCGACTTGGGCGGTGAGGCTAGAGCACTTGCCGGTCAAGACTGAGGCAAAAAAAGTCATTGAGTACCTCAGCCTTCTCCATATCCCGGGTAACCAGGTCTCCTGTTTCCTTCCAGAGAGGGCCCACATTTTCCCTAGTCTTACTTTTATCACTGATGTACCTATAGAAGCATTTCTTGTTGTCCTTGACATCCCCGGCCAGATTTAATTCCATCAGGGCTTTAGCTTTCTGAACATTGTCCCTGGCTGCTTGGACAATTTCTCTGTATTCCTGCCAGGCTACCTGCCCTTGCTTCCACCCTCTATAGGCTTCCTTCTTGTGCCTGAGTTTGTCCAGGAGCTCCTTGTTCATCCATGCAGCCCTCCTGGTGTTTTAGCCTGCCTTCCTCTTTGTTGGGATGCATCGCTCCTGAGCCTGGAGGAGGTGGTCCTTGAATACTAACAAGCTTTCTTGGGCCCCTCTTCCCTCCAGGGCTTTATCCCAAGGGACTCTACCAAGCAGGTCCCTGAAGAGGTCAAAGTCTGCTCTCCTGAAGTCCAGGGTGGTGAGCTGGCTGCGTGCCCTCCTTGCTGCCCTATGGATCTTAAACTCCACCATTTCATGGTCGCTGCAGCCAAGGCTGCCCTTGAGCTTCATGTCCCCCACCAGCCCCTCCTTGTTGGTGAGAACAAGGTCCAGCGTGGCTCCTCTCCTCGTCGGCTCCTCTATCACTTGGAGAAGGAAGTTGTCATCCACGCATTCCAGGAACCTCCTGGATTGCTTGTGCCCTGCTGTGTTGTCCTTCCAACAGATATTGGGGTGGTTGAAGTCCCCCATGAGGACCAGGGCCTGTGAATGTGAGGGTACACCTATCTGTCTATAGAGGACCTCATCTGCTCGGTTTTCCTGGTCAGGTAGCCTGTAGCAAACCCCCACTAAAATGTCTCCAGTCCCTGCCTGCCCTTTAATCCTGACCCATCAGCTCTCCGTTGGCTCCTCCTCCATCCCTAGTCAGAGCTCCATGCACTCAAACTGGTCATTGACATAGAGGGCAACACCCCCTCCCCGTCTCCCCTGCCTGTCCTTCCTAAAAAGCCTGTATCCCTCCATTCCAACGCTCCAGTCATCGGAGCTGTCCCACCATGTCTCCGTGATGCCGATAAGGTCATAGTCTTGCAGGTATGCGCACGTCTCTAGCTCCTCTTGTTTGTTCCCCATGTTCCGAGCGTTTGCATAGAGGCATTTCAGTTGGGCCCCCAACAAAGCTGACTTACTCTCTGAAATTCCTTTCCGCTGTTCTTCTGGCACTTTCCTGATGACCTGCCATCCTCCTCCAGTCTCTGGGCACCTATTGCTGGCCCTGGCATCAGACTGGCTGAATTGGGATGGACTGAGGTTCCCCTCCCCAGGCAACCCTAGTTTAAAGCCCTGTTCGCCAGCTTGGCAAGCCTATGACCCAAGACACTCTTGCCCTTCTCTGACAGATGGACCCCATCGGCTGCCAGAAGACCAGGTTTCTCAAAACGAGTCCCGTGGTCTAAGTAGCCAAACCCCTGGCTGTGGCACCAGTCCTGTAGCCATGTGTTGATTTGCCTAATTCGACTGTCCCTTTTAGTCCCCTTCCCTTTGACCAGGAGGATTGATGAGAAAACTACCTGGGCCCCAGAGTCCTATACCAATGCTCCCAGGGCTCTGTAGTCCTCCTTGATATGCCTCGGACTGCTCTTAGCTGTATCACTAGTGCCCACGTGAAACAGCAGCAGCAGGTAATAGTCCATTGAGGGATTGGACTGGGCTGTACTAGGCTCGGTAGTCTCTCCGTGACATCCCTGATGTGAGCCCCCGGTAAGCAGCACACCTCTCTAGAGAGTGCATCAGGTTGACAGATGGGCGCCTCTGTGCCTCTCAGTAGAGAGCTGCCTACCACTATCACCCGTCACTTTTTCTTGGTAGCACTGGTCTTTATACAGGGAGCACACTGGGCTGCCTTACTGGGCTCTAGTGTCTCTCCTGATGTGGCGGGTCTTTCCTCCTCAGACTGTGGAGGACTGAAGCAGTTCTGCAAGGACACCTCAGACATCGGGGGAAGTCTCTTCCTCCTGCTAGTCCTTGCCTTTGCATCCTTCCATTCCTCTGCAGTTTTATCCCCCCTTCCTTCTGTGTGTGCCACTGGGGGGGTTCTGCAGGGGCACCTCAGGCTTCGGGGGAGGTCTCTTCCTCCTGCTGGTTCTTGCCTTTACGACCCTCCATTCTTCTGCAGTTTTATCCTCCTTTCCTTCTGTGTGTGCTGCTGGGGGGGGGGGGGTTTGGCTGTTTGGCCATGGACTGCGGGGCCACTGCAGACTGCACTTGGACCCTGTTATCCAACTCCTTCTCAGCCTCCTTGATGTCCCACAGCCTCCTCACTGCCTCCTGCATCTCAGCTACCTGCACTGAAGGTCCTCCACCTGGGCATACCTGATGCAGGAAGGTCTGCTGCCCATCCCTGCCCCAGGCAAAAGATCAAGGCACTTACCACAGCCTGAGGTCTGCACTGCAGCCTCTCCCTTCAGCAGCTCCGTCTGGGTGGAAGCATCGGTCACCGCTGCGGTCGATGGTGCAGATCCCCGAGCTGGAATTTTCCCAATTCCCTTCCTCACTAGGGGAAGGGACATTGGGTGAGAGAACAACTGCATATTGTTTAGCCCTTGGTGCAGGATAAATGAAGACAGTTTATTTGGCACCCAACACAAATAGATCACCTGGGAGAACTGTAGACTTTTGATCTAAGAGTCTCGGAGGGTTGAAGTTTTCACAGATTTGACTGCTTTTGTTATGAGCATTCATTATGTTGGTGTCAGTAGCAGGGTCACTGGGTGGAATTCTCTGGGGTTTGGTTTTACAGTTACTTTTGTGGTGGCTTATCAAATGTGTGGCTTTGCTGTTAATGCTTTTGTGTGGTTTATCACTTCTGGGCATGGACTTAGAGGTATTATTCTGCTATGTTGTTTGGCATTGGTTTATGGTATTATAATTTCTTTTGGAACTGTGCCCATTTCTGATTTCTATGGAATGGGAGTGGGTGACATATACTTCCCTTTTTCCTCAAGGCTGATCTCAATGGCTTTTGAGAATTTTGAATACCAGTGGGATGTTTCAACCTCTATGCTCATATTGTCAGGCCTTTTGAATGTTTTTCAGTTCTTGCTCTTGCTTAAGCATTGGTATAAGGGTGGATACAGCACAGCTGCTGCAACCACTGTAAGGGGCCCTGCAGCAGCCCTGGCCTCTGCACCAGGCACCACAGCAGCTCCAGCCCCTATGACAGACACCGCAGCTGCCCCAGCAACCATGACTGGAATCACAGATATTCAGGCCCTGCCAGCCTCTACAGCACGCATCCCGGCTACCCCAGAGCCTATTCAGATATCTGCACTGGGTACTGCAATTACTCAACTCCAGGCAGCACTTGCTGCGATTACCCAGACTTTGGCAACAAGGGCTGCAGCTAATCAGCCCCCAGCGATGGGTAATGCGGCTACCCTAGGCATTCAACCAGTGCCAGTATCTGTCACCTGTACAGAAGACAAAAATCATAAAAAAAGCAGGTCGTGATGGCCTACCAGGGACATCACAGGAGGATGAGACAGAGGTAACCAGTCGACCCCTATCCCTCAGTGAGCTGTGAGATATATGTAAAGATTATAGCCATCATGAAGGCGAGCAACTTGTTACTTGGGTGCTCCGCTGCTGGGATAATGGAGCCGATGGTTTTAAGTTAGATGGTAGAGAAGCGAAGCAGCTGGGACCAATGGCTAGAGAAGTGGGTATTGATAGCGGTCTTGCAACTGGTGCACAGCCTCTCACTCTCTGGCAGCGACTCCTGCAAAGCGTAAGGAACGTGTATCCCTTCAGAGATGATGTCATAATACCACCCAGGCAAGTGGACAACCATTGAGAGAGGTGTTAAGAATCTGAGGGAAATAGCTGTGTGGGAACTGATTTTTGCTGACCTGGATGACCCGCGGACACCACTAGATCCAGATGCAGTCAGAGTTACCAGACCCGTGTGGTGCAAGTGGGTACAGACCGTGCCACCATCATATGGGAACACATTAGCATTATTTAGCTGGGCAGATGCCGAGGCACCAACAGTGGGCGATATAGATAATCGGATGTGGCAATATGCAGACAATCTCTTTTCTTCCTCATGGGCCAGCCTTTCAGCTGTTGAAAAACCATCTGACAAATCCACACACCTATTCGGTAAGGTGTTGGAAAAATTGTCCCAGATGGAGGACAGACCCCGCTCCCCACCTGTACCGAAGAATGTCTCAGCCATCAGGAGAAAGTGTTCCTCTGCAAGACCTACTCAGAAGGGACGGTACACATCACGAGGCACCCTGTGGTTTTTCCTGTGTGACCATGGAGAGGACATGAGGAAATGGGATGGAAAACCTACCTCAGCTTTACGGACACGCGTACATGAGTTACAGGGTGAACCGACTAGCAATGGGGCTTCTTCCAGGAAACTTGCTGCTCCAGTTAGCAATGGGAAGCTCTCCAGACAGCGTAGATGGGCTTCGGATCCCTATTTACCAGATGTGAATAATGGGGATCGAATCTACGTGAGCTGCTCGAACTGAGATGTCGATAACAAACACTATGTTCAGGATCAGAGGAGCCCTGCCTCCAGCCAGATGGAGGAGAGGGACAACCATGTTTTTTGGACTGTGGGGGTTCGATGGCCTGGCACATCAGAGATACAGCAGTATAGGGCTTTAGTGGACACTGGTGCACAATGCACCATATAACTGTCAAACTATAAAGAGACAGAATCAATTTCTATCTCTGGTGTGACAGGGGGCACCCAAGAGTTGACTGTATTGGAAGCTGAAGTGAGTCTGACTGGGACTGAGTGGTAGATGCACCCTGTTGTGACTGGCCCAGATGCCCCATGCATTCATGGCATAGATTACCTGAGAAGAGGATATTTCAAGGACCTGAGGGGGTACCGGTGGGCGTTTGGTGTAGCGGCTGTGGAGATGGAAGAAATGAAACAGCTGTCTACCCTGCCCGGTCTATCAGAGGACCCTTCTATTTTGGGGCTGCTGAGGGTCGAGTAGCAAAAGGTGCCTATTGCTACTACAACGGTCCACCGACGGCAATATCGGACTAACAGAGACTCACTGATCCCCATCCATGAGCTGAACTGTCAACTGGAGAGACAAGATGTGATCAGCAATCGCACTCCCCCTTCAACAGTCCCATATGGCCAGTGCAAAAGTCCAATGGGGAATGGAGACTAACTGTGGACTATTGTGGCCTGAACAAAGTAACACCACCACTGAGTGCTGCCGTACTGGACATGTTAGAACTCCATTACGAACTGGAGTCAAAGGCAGCCAAGTGGTATGCCACGATTGACATCGCAAATGCATTTTTCGCCATTCCTTTGGCAGTGGAGTGTAGGCAACAGTTTGCCTTCACCTGGAGGGGCATCTAGTACACCTGGTATCGACTGCCCTGGGGGTGGAAACATAGCCCCACCATTTGCCATGGACTGGTCCAGACTGCACTGGAGAAGGGTGGAGCTCCAGAACACCTGCAGTACATTGATGACATCATTGTATGGGATAATACAGCAGGAGAAGTTTTGAGAAAGGGGAAAAAGTAAATGGAATCCTTCTAGAAGCTGCCATCAAACGCGGAAAGGTCAAGAGACCTGCAAAAGAGATCCAGTTTTTAGGGATCAAGTGGCAAGATGGCTGTCGTCAGATCCCACTGGACGTGATTAACAAAATAACAGCCATGTCTCCGCCAACTAACAAAAAGAAGACACAAGCTTTCCTAAGCATAGTAGGCTTCTGGAGGATGCACATTCCCCCTTACAGTCAGATTGTGAGCCCTCTCTATGAAGTACCCTGAAAGAAGAATAACTTTAAATGGGGCCCTGAGCAACAACAGGCTTTCGAGCAAATTAAACAAGAGATAGTCCATGCAGTGGACACTTGGGCCAGTCTGGATGGGACCAGAAGTAAAGAATGTCGTCTATACCGCAACTGGGGAGAATGGTCCTACCTGGAGCCTCTGGCAAAAGGCACCAGGGGAGACTCGAGGTTGACCCCTAGGGTTTTGGAGCTGGGGATACAGAGGATCAGAGGACCGTTATACTCCAACAGAAAAAGAGATACTGGCAGCCTATGAAGGAGTTGGAGCTGCCTCAGAAGTAATTGGCACTGAGGCACAGCTCCTCCTGGCACCCAGATTGCCAGTGTTGAACTGGATGTTTGAAGGGCAGACCCCCACTACACATCATGCAACTGATGCCACATGGAGTAAGTGGGTTGCATTGAGTACTCAGCAGGCCCAAATAGGGAACCTTAATCGCCCAGGAATTCTGGAAGTAATCATGGACTGGCTCGAAAGCAAAGGTTTTGGAATGTTGCCAGAGGAGGAGGTCATGTGCACTGAAGAGGCCCCACCATAAAATAGACTATCCAAGAATGAGAAGCATCATGCCTTGTTCACTGGTGGATCTTGTCGTATTGTAGGCAAGCAGTGAAGGTGGAAAGCTGCTGTGTGGAGTCCTATGAAATGAGTGGCAGAAGCAGCTGAGGGAGAAGGTGAGTTGAGTCAGTATGCAGAAGTAAAAGCCATCCAGCTGGCTCTAGATATTGCTGAGCAAGAAAAATGGCCAGTACTCTACCTGTATACTGACTCGTGGATGGTAGCAAATGCCCTGTGGGGATGGCTGAAGCACTGGAAGAAGAACAACTGGCAGCACAGAGGCAAACCCATCTGGGCAGCCAAATTATGGCAGGATATTTCTGCCCGATTAGAGAAGCTGGTTGTGAAGGTATGTCACGTAGATGCTCATGTACCCAAGAGCAGATCCACTGAGGAACAACAAAACAACCAGCAGGTGGATCAGGCTGCTAAGATTCAAGTGTCTCAAGTAGACCTGGACTGGCAGCATAAAGGTGAATTATTTTTAGCTCGGTGGGCCCATAATACATCAGGTCATCAAGGCAGAGATGCAACATACACATGGGCCCGTGACCGAGGGGTGGATTTGACCATGGACACCATTGCACAGGTCATCCACGAATGTGAAACATGCGCTGCAATTAAACAAGCCAAAAGACTAAAACCCCTGTGGTATGGAGGACGATGGCTAAAATATAAGTATGGAGAGGCCTGGCAAATTGATTACATCTCGCTTCCACGAACCCGCCAAGGCAAGCACTATGTGGTGGAAGCAAGTACCGGCTGGTTGGAAACATACCCCTAGCCTCATGCCACCACCCATAACACTATTACGGGCCTTGAAAAGCAAATTTTGTGGCAACATGGTACTCCAGAAAGAATTGAGTCAGACAATGGGACTCATTTCCAAAACAACCTCATAGACACCTGGGCTAAAGAGCATGGTATTGAATGGATATATCACATCCCCTACCATGCACCAACTGCCGGGAAATTTGAACCATGTAATGGACTGTTGAAGACTACTTTGAAAGCAATGGGTGTTGGGACATTCAAAAACTGGGATGAACACTTAGCAAAGGCCACCTGGTTAGTTAATACCAGGGGATCTGTCAGTCGGACTGGCCCTGCTCAATCAGAACTCTTGCGCACTGTAGAGGGGGATAAAGTCCCAGTGGTTCATGCAAGAAATATATTGGGGAAAACAGTCTGGATTACTCCTGCCTCAAGCAAAGGCAAACCCACTTGTGGAGTTGCTTTTGCTTAAGGACCTGTGTGCACCTGGTGAATGATGCAGGAGGATGGGGAAGTTAAATGTGTACCCCAAGGAGATTTTGGGTGAGAATAGCCAGTAACTTGAACTGTATGATGCTAATTGTCATTTATCACAGTAAGAATCACCCCAGACTCTGAACATGGGCTGCACCAGATACACCAGCTGCAAGCTCCAGATGCAATGCATCATCCTGCTGTGCCCATCTTCACCAGTCCATCACACTGTATTGAGGCCTGGTCCTGATCTGCCAACTGAGTGAATCCCACACCAATTTTTTCCTGTCCTGAGAGACTGTTCTGAAAAATGGAACCCACGGGTTTGGACTCAATTGATTCAATGGACTTCTTAGAGAGAAAGCCCATAGACTGAAGAGAATGATATCTGTGTTTATATATGGATATATATATGTTGAGAGACTGGGAAAATAGTAGTGACTTGATGTAAATGATAAAGAATAAGGGGTGGAATCCTGTCCTGGTTTTGTGGGGATAAAAATTTATAGAATCACTTTTCTGTTACATTTTGTTTCAGTTTGTGGACAGCTGTTGTATGGTGATCAAGGCCCTTAGCAGTTAAATCCAGGGCATCTGACCCAGGCTGGCCCACAGGTGTATTCTATATCATTAACATCAAGTTCACTATAAAAGCAAAAGCTTGATGGGGAGAGGTGTGGGGGTTTTTTTGTTGTTTTTTTTTTTTTTGTGTGTGTGTTTGTGGGTTTTTTGTTTTTGTTTTTTTTTTGGTGTCTGGTGTTTTTTGCTTTATCAATGGTTGCTTTTCCTGGAGCAACTTGACAGCACTCCTTAGCTAAGTATAATTTTGTGTGTTTTGTATTATCATTGATATTGGTTTCTTTATTTTATTAGATCTGTTTAACTTCAAACCCATGAGTCTCCCTCCTTTTCCCAATTCCCATCCTCAGTTGGGTAAGGGACATTGGGTGAGAGAACAACTGTTATCGTTTAGCCCTGGGTGCTGGCTAAACGGAGACACCAGTGTAGTAAAATGACATTTGAAAATAAGATGCAAAGTTCTGCAGAACTTGTAAAGGGGAATGTGGTTTTGCCCTTTATACAGGCTGCTATTCATATTAATGCTGAGCTAATAAAGATTGTAAGAACAGTTTTTTAAATGCTTCCTTTGAGACTGGTGAATACTTTGCACAACTGGGGTTTATTGTTCCTAGCCAGGATCTCATCACATCATTAGGATCATATTTTAGTTACCTCCCCTTAATGCACAGCAGCTGGGCTCTGTGTGTGTGCATGTATATGTAAATGTCACTGTAACAGGCTGCATGAATAGAGCTGATAAGCCAACACAAAGTAGTTCTGTTTTAAAAGAGAATGAAGAATGTGGGACTAGATGGACCATTAAGTGGGAAGCTTTATCTGCAGGCTTATGTCATTGTGAAATGAGGATGTATAGCTGAGACAAAAAATTGTCTTTAACGCATTATAAATGACTGAGCAGAAAAATTAGTTCAGAGGTAGATGAAATGCATGCTGATTATAGAAATGTTTCATTTATAAATAGAAGTAGAGTGCTTGTTATTTGCTATAGGAACATGGTCTTACTCTCCTTTGCTGATAGGGCTCAGAAATTATGGTCCTTCTTTATAAGGAAAGAAACACAGTGATTTTTTTTTTTTGATTTTTTTTTTTTTTTTTTAGGAAATCATCCCAGAGGACTTGACTTTTTACCATGACAGCAATATTTGAAAATATCAGAAAGGCAAAAGTGTAAAATACTTAAAAGTTTTCTTCCCCTTAAAACAGGAGTGAAGAACCTGTCAGTCTGGGTCAATGGCATGACTTGCGAGTGTCTCGCACAGCAAAGAATGGTATCCTACAAGTGGACAAACAAAAGCCAGCGGAAGGGATGGCAGAGGTGAGCATATGGCACGAGTTGTCATGAATATGGCTGTTAGATTATAAAATGATCGCATGGTTAACTACACAGGCTGCTCTCAAAGCTCTTAAGAGCTCAAAAAAGTATACACATTAGAGCAACATTTTCTTAAGCCCGTATTTGGGGGGTCCTGTAAAGGCAGCTGAAATACAACCTTACCTGCTCTTGCCGTGCAACTGGACTCACATTTTTGTGTTCAGTTCGTACATTTCTTGAGGTTCTTTTCTTGGTACTTCATGGTTGTGGCTAAGTCCAGTGAACAATGTATGCACTATGAAATGTGTCATCTGGAGAAGGATGAAATCGAAAAATATGTGCACAAAGTCCTGTTTTTACCTCTCTCTGAATATTGTGCTGGAAAGGTAGGCCAAAAGAGAATTGTTTCTTTGTCTTCTCCTTGCAAAAGTAATTTTCAGGACAGAGTAAGGACTGGGATACTCAGAGTTGATGACTTGCATTTTATTCTTCCCTAAGAGGTCATAGTGAGTCAAGTTTTTAATAAGGTGAAATTTTGCTTGCAAGAATCCAAGCAGGGTATTCACTCTAAGCACTCAAATGCGTACACAGAGGTACTTTTTTATCCCAAGAACCCGAGGCTAGAACTGCTTAGAAAATGTCTTTTATTCTTTCCTAATGGAAAGTCTGGCCAGAAAACCAGACTCCAGATAACGTTAGCAGAAGAATCTGCATTTTTTTCTGCAAACTGGGAAACTATTTAAAGCTTAGACTTTTCTTAAAAAAATGTAAATTAATTGAAATTCCAGTTGTCTGCCAAGAAACAGATTGAGTGGGAAACATTCAAACAGAGCAGTCGAGACTTCTTTAGATAGATGGGTCAAGATGAAGACTCCCATTTTTTTTTCCTCTAAGTGTGTGCTGCAGTGCAGCTGCAGAAGGAGGTTGTCTGGGAGCTGCCAACAAATCACAGGAGCTTCTGCAGGACTGGAATTACACAGTTATCATGCCCTTAGCTGTTAAACATCTTCCAGTTCACTCCAGGACCCTGACTAGTCCCATCAGGTATCCTGAGCAACTGCTTCTGGTAACTAATAAAAACCAAATATTCCTTTCATTTAGCCCTGTATCTTGCTATGGATTAGCTTTTCAGATATTGGAAACATTAAATGAGTCTCTGTTCCATGGACTTTGCTCTGATTTTAACTTTATGAACCTCACTGTGGTGTCCTAGATTCACATCAATGTACCTCAAGTCATTGCAAATAGAGATAGATGTGCAGTCAGAAGTCAGGATGAGTCAGTCTTCTTTCTTTCTTCCTTCAGTTTTCCCATTTTGAAATACTTGAGATTTCTCAGCTAGCTCTGATTACGATAAAGCACAGCCAGTAGAGAGTGTCCTACGGTGGCTTTCTTGAGAGAATTGGACAAAGAAATGCAATTAACAGAAGTAATGAGGCATTAACGTAAGCTATGTAACGTTACTAGTTACGTGAGCTAGTAACAAGCATGGTTCCAGCTACTCTAACAAAATGTTATTCCTGTGTTTCTTGCAGGGGGCTTTCACACAGACTAAGTGCAGCTCTGAAATATTTATTGATGGAATCCCTAGTCATGATGCTGTGAAGAAGAATTCTGGGATCCTCAGGCCCTTCGGGCACATACCTTCTGGATGCTCCCAACTGGAGTAACACACTGGAGGCATTTATTTTCATCTTGTCATATATCCTCTCTAGTGGACACTTTAGGTGAAAACCTGCCCTTATAGCACTGGTAATATTCAAAATAATCCAAGATTTCACCTCAGAAACCCACCACAAAGTGCTTAAACATGTATTTCACAGTGAAAAGTCATTCTAACTTTAATAGCCAGTATTGCCACTGCCATTCTCCCTATTTCCGTGCTCTACTAATAAGTAAGCAAAAGCCATATAGGATCAAATTCAGAATGATGCATAAAGCTATGTCAAGATTAGAGTCCTCAGTGTGCCCTTTAGCATCATATATAAATGAACAGAGGAAATACTCAAATACTTCAATGTATGCACAATGAGGCAGCTAAATGTGTGATGTAACCAATACAGTGATGAGTGAAAAAGAAGGTGCAAATTAAAGTGGATCTCAGTCCAGCTAGCATATTCTTATACCATACATCAGTTGCTCACCTCACTGCCTTCCCCTCTTATGCTTTTATATGGGGCACGTGAATGGAGAAGATCTTTTTCATTGTTGGCAGACTTTAGGGATGATGTTCTGGTAGGGTCAGCTGTGCATTGGTGCAATTCTTTTCTGGAAAATAAAACTATAAATTCATAAAATAGTCCTAATAAGTACTCAAAAGAAAGTTCAAACTGAACTAACATTTGCTCTCCCTAGATTAGGCATACTTTGGATAAAGCTGAAAGGTTGACCTCTGAATCCTCAGAGTTTAAAATGAGTAAATTATTGCATCAAATTTAATTAACAAATAAAAAAACCCTAGTAGTGCATTGCTTAATAATTGGTCGAGGACAGAAAGGTAATTGCAATTCAGTGTAAATGGTTTCATCACTTGGTCCAACATTTTTCAGTATCTTTGTCAGCTCTCTAGCAGAAAACCTGAAGTACAAGAAAACTAGGGGAGTGTGTAATAGTGATGGGAACAGGTCAGTCACACAAACATCTTTGGAAAGGTAGGCTTGACTAAATACCATGCATTTTGGAGAGCAAGATAGGGAGCCTTGGAGCAATGAACATAGGTCACACTTACAAAGTGAGGGGTTGTACCCTAGAGTACAGAGGCATTGATAAGGATTAGGAAATGCTGAGCATTAGCTCTTCTGTGATGTAGTTAAGAAGGTGGATTTGCCTCATTAGAGGCCTGAATAGGATGTCAAGGAAGAGCATCACCTGCCTTTTGGTCACTGGGAGACTATTAGATGACTGTTGTGTTCACACATAGCAGGATTTTGGAGAATTTTATAGAAATAAAGCTACAAACATCACCGAGTACTGGAAAACATGCCATGTACAGAAAGACCTAAGATTTCAATCTATTTAGTTTACTCAGATAAGGTTAAGAATTTACTTTATTGTGGTCTGCTAATTTCTACATGAGGATGAGCTTTTTTTGAGTAGCTGTCTCTGAAATGATGCAGAAAAAGGCATGATGAGAAATGATGGCTGGAAGCTGAAGATAGTTTAAGTCCAGAAATAAGATACACATTTTTAAGAGTGGGGGCTTGTTAACCTCTGGAACAACATAGCCAGAAGTTAGAAAGAAGATGAAAAGGTAGTGGATTCTTCACTGGTCCATCTTTACGACAGGACTGGATGTTTTTCTGCTGTTGAACTTGTTTAATGCTGTTTCAAACAGAGTATATATGCTTGATGCAAGCCCTTCCCCTAGTAGGCCCCCCCTAAGGTACATCGTCTGAGTTATGCAGGAGCCAGGGTAGCTGTTACAATTCTCACTTCTGGCCTTAAAATCTGTTTGTGAAAATGGACTTCTTATTTTGATGTAGGTGAGATCAGAAGCTGTGTGAGCTGACACAGGCAGGACGCAGGAACAGCCACAAGGCCATGGATAAAATGCAAAGAGCAAATTTATTCCCGTTACCTCGCAAACTGGGGGATCTCCGAAGCAGCACCCGGGGCAAAGGCAGGCAAGCGGGGACGCAGGCACTGCGGAGCTTGGTTCCTGCTAGAGAGCGAGCGAGATATTCCGGGCCTGCTGCTTTCGCCTGTATATTAGGGGTCTCTTGCAGGCAGTAGTTCTCCACTGTGCTTTGATCTTTCTCACAGCAGGGCAGGAATCTCAGGCATGAACAATTAGGTGCCCCTGAGTCTTATCACAGGCCTATGTTATCTGAATGCAGATGTTCTACTTGTCCAGCACACAAGACTAAACAACAGTTACTAGTATGATATATGTGTTTTTCGACACCCCAGGTGCAAGTCACTTGAGTGTGTTTACAATCCTCCTTGCCAATCTTCCATTATATTCCCACATTCCACCCCCTCGCTCAAGAGACCGCTTCTCCTGGGGAGTACAAAGCTGGACGTGTACATTTGGGCTTGTGGGGTATAGAACAGAGTAATATACAGAGGCATGCAATAAATACATATAGGAAAAGGAATAGACATATATATCTATAGAATAATACTGTAAATCAAGTGTCCCAGTCATCCTGTCAGGGAATGAAACCCCTCAGCCAGCCAGGCACCATCAGTAGATTGTTCCATTGGATGCTATAAGTCCTGGAGATGTTGAATGTTGTCCTCTGTGCTGGCTGGTTCATCAGTGATGTTGAGGTTGCATTTATGGTGTTGGAGGAGGAAATAGTCCATTGTCAATCAATGTTGTAATGTTCATTGGCATACAGTCGTTACCTACTCAGAAAAAATAGCAAATGAACATTAATATCACAATCACTTAGCATAATATAATTGTATAATACAGCTACTGGCATGCTAATGAAACACATTGTTGAAAGATCTGCAGCTGTTGATCTTCCCTTCGTATAAAAAGCAGATGAGTTAGTTACACCAAATCTAAGTATTTACATGTTGGCCTTGCAGAAATGTATCCAGGGCATATGCTTTTTCAGATTGAACTTCAATTCGATGTTGGGTTTGCGACACCAATAACACCGTTCCAATGCTATCTCCTCTAGATAAGGTACAGGTATTCATTGAAGATACCTGAGATACAAGAACTCGAGAATCCAATATCAACAAAAGATGTAAAATAAGAGGAGAAGTACATGCCAATCTATTCCCAAAAAATTGTATGGTAGTACTAGGGCCCTGTATATTCTTTGAATTAATTGCCCAGCCTTGGTCCTTTAAATGCACTTTCAGTGATTCAGCAGCTGCTGCGATTTCTTGTTGTGACTCTGCCATAATCAATAGATTATCAATATAATGATAAACAGTAACAGTACCTGACCATAGGGCAACATCAGCTGCTATCATTTGGTGGCAGATGGAGGGACTGTGTTTGTATCCCTGAGGCAAAACTTGGAAAGTATATTGTTTTTGTCGCCAGGTAAAGGCAAACTGGTCTTGGCTTTCTGAAGCAATGGCTAGCAAAAAGAAAGCATTAGCAAGGTCTATCACCACTCTCCAGGGTTGTAAACTTTTGCTGATTTTTTTTTTTTTTATAAGAGTAACCGTGTCTGGTACAGTAACTGCATGGGGTGGGGGAGTGGGGGACTTTATTCAATTCTCTGTAATATACAGTCATTCTCCAAGTGCCATCTGGTTTGGGTAATTTCCTCCTCCCCCCCTAGAATACGATACTGTTTTTACTGTTATCACCTTGGCAGGCACAGGCAGCACAACAGGATCCCACTTTGGGAATGCATGCAAGACAGTTATAGATCGAATAGCAAATCCTGCTTGCTAAGTTCCAAAGCAGAAGCAACCATTTAAAGTTTCAACTGTTTGTCCTGTCAACATATCAATACTCAAGAAATATTCTTTAATTGGGGCAATTAACACGGTCGCAGTAAATGGTGTAGCATTTTCTATTGTTAAGGTCACCTTAGCTTGGAGGGCGGGGGTCAGATTTCCCCCCAATCCACAGATCTGTGATGTGGCATCTTTATTATTAACAATACTATGCAATACAGTAACTTCAGCTCCAGTATTCACCAGAGCTAATACATGTAAACTCCCCCCCCGCCCCAAGACAGCCACTTTATAGTTCATTTGCCAAGTAGTGTCGTACATTGTGGTGGCAGGAGGGGCGGAGGGTGGGCACGGAGTTGGTGGTGGGGCTGGGGGTGGTCGGCTTTTTCGCGTAAATGCTAACTTTTGCCATCTGCGAAACATTTCTGATGTTGTGATCCCGTCTATTTCTGATCGTGGGATGCCGGATTGTACAAAATCATTCCACATTTGCCGCACCAAATTAATACCTTCTTCCAATGTGCACCAGCTTACAAGGGACGACACTAATTCAACAGGTTCTGCATATGCTGTTAAAACTGCTGCACGCAACCACTGATACAGCGTAGGTGCAATAATGGCTCGCCCATCAGGGCCCCTGACACTTTGCAACTGAGCATATCCCCACTGTATCTGATCATCATGGGCTATAGGGCTTAATCTTTTTCACCTGCTAATAAATGAATAGATGCAGCCTCACTGTCCCAAGCTCACAAAATCCATGCCAGTATGCCTTCCCCGCTCTTCTGCTGATAGATCTCTAAAAATTCCCTTAATTCTTTTGGAGTGTAAGTATGTGTGACCTCCACTCCCCCGTCTGCTTGTTCCTGCTGCCCCATCATTTGTATGAGGGGTTGTGCTTTCACCACCTCCCTGCCTTTTAAGTCCGGATCAAATTCAAACTCAGTCTCAGAGTCTGAGGATTCATTCTCAATATTTCCATCCCCTTCCTCAGGATCCCATGACCGTTTTGCAGTGAGAGCACGAACTTGGGAAATCAAAATCTTACTTTTTCCATATTTATCCCTTCATTTATTAGCAATATACGCTGCCAACTGCTTTACATTATCTTGCAACTCATAGCACCGCTCTGCTTGAATAGTAATTACTTCATGCGCAATCACCTTTGCATCCTGTAAAGTCCCGACTTCCTTCTCTAATTCTCTCAACTCTACTCTGTAATGCAACATTTTCACGGTGAAAAGCTCTAAGACCAGTAGCTAACAACCATCCCAATCTCCCCGCTAATTTGCGAGAAGAATCTGATGCCGATTTCCATGGCAACCCGCGCATAGCCATGTCAATTGCCTGGGGGGTAATCACCACCCTGTCATCTATTTCGGGCCATGCTTCTGGCGGAGCCAGTGTAGCCAGGAAAGTGGCCACAGGGGCCCAGTCCTCGGTATTGGGCCATCCTGGAATGCAGGGAGTCACCGTCACAGCCTCCCCAGTCCCCGACTTCTTTTTCAGCCATGGCATGGCTGTTCCTGGATCCTGCCGACTACGCCAAAATGTGTGAGCCGACACAGGCAGGACGCAGGAACAGCCACAAGACCATGGATAAAATGCAAAGAGCAAATTTATTCCCGTTACCTCGCAAACTGGGGGATCTCCGAAGCAGCACCCGGGGCAAAGGCAGGCAAGCGGGGATGCAGGCACTGCGGAGCTTGGTTCCTGCTAGAGAGAGAGCAAGATATTCCGGGCCTGCTGCTTTCACCTGTATATTAGGGGTCTCTTGCAGGCAGTAGTTCTCCACTGTGCTTTGATCTTTCTCACAGCAGGGCAGGAATCTCAGGCATGAACAATTAGGTGCCCCTGAGTCTTATCACAGGCCTATGTTATCTGAATGCAGATGTTCTACTTGTCCAGCACACAAGACTAAACAACAGTTACTAGTATGATATATGTGTTTCTCAACACCCCGGGTGCAAGTCACTTGAGTGTGTTTACAATCCTCCTCGCCAATCTTCCATTATATTCCCACAGAAGCCATACCCACATGTAATCTCTCTGCCAAGATTTCAGTTGAGGTTATACAAATGTCATTTTATATTGGAGAACATATGTTGCTGACACATTGGAAAAATCCCAACATTTAACAATTCTCTTCGGTTTATATACAAAGTTTTGTGAAGTCATTAATTATGTTTTTCATCCATTCTTAACTCTAGCTTCTTTCAGGCAAGATGAGATTCTAGAAAGCAATAGAAAATGTGAAAAGCAAGCTGTTCTGCTTAGTATTTCTGTTATCAACACTACTCTCCTGGGGGGTTTCCTAATCTCAGAAATGCTTTTCCTCAGCAGTGCTCATCTAATTTTACAGTCCTAGCTCACAGCTCAGCTACAAAGCATTGTGCCTGTGTTCAGACATGACTGGTAAATCCCACACAGCTTCTCTCCATATGGGGATTGCCTAAGGCTGTGTCAAAAAACACAAAAGAAATTAATCTCCAACGAGTCAGGGTGAGCAACAGAATGAGTTGGACCTCTGCGACTGGAAAACACTCATCACAAGAAATAGGTTTTTGGCCAAGTTTTGAGGCTTACCTTTCTCTGAAGTCTTTTAGAGAAGTCTTCTGCCTAACAATGCAATACTGAAAATTTGGAAGGTTTTAGTATGCATTTTCCTCCCTTTCTTTCCTTTTTTTTTTTTTTTTTTTTTTTTTTTAACACATAGATTATCTTGAATGACCGAACAATCGATGTGAAACACAATTTCACTTTTGGAGTCAACCTAGCAAATGCTGCTCACCCCTGTGTGAGCTCACCATATGCAAATGGAGACACCTGCGTTCCCAAGAAGGACAGCTACAAATGTGACTGTCCCCTGAGATTTTTCCCTAGGTTTCCTGCAGCAGAGTCTCAGATGCCAATTTCCAGGAAAATAAATAATTTAATTGAATAGTATGGCTATAAGGACAGCTTGAGCTGGGTGCCTCCAGGGAGGGACCCAGAACAAAGAAATCTCTGGGCATTTATACCCTTACAACCTATGCACCCACTCTTCACGTGTTGTTCACGCACCCTGCACACGCCTCTTGGTCCAATGGTAATTAGTGGTCTGGGGTCCTTTTTTTCTTATTGGATTCTTGGTCTTCCAAGCGAGCCATGAAACTTCTTATCTGCAAGAGCTACAGCTTCTGCTGAGTTACAGCTTCTTCTGACAGCTATAGCCTCCTTATCTTCCAGTTCGCACTGTTCTCGGGGCCTTCCTTCACGTATCCAAGCAACAGTTCAAGATAGGTTCAAGAGTTTGCAACAGTTGGGGCCCAGGGCTTCAGCAAGTTTAACTACCAATGCTAAGCAAGACTATTCAGACAACAGAATACAGTTAAAAGAATTCAATTAACTAAAATTATTTTACAACACCTTGAACTAGAAACCCTGGAGGCCAGAGCTCCCTTTGCATCTGTGCACATTCCACATATCCAGGGAAGAATTAATTTTGTTATTTAGGAACATTGTAACTGTTATCCCAGCACAGAGCCCAGATCCATAGATAGCAGCCTGGTATCTGGTTGCTCATGGTGGCCAACACTGAACACTTCATACACCTCTCTAATTATGCAGTGCTATACAAAGGGGGAATTCCTGCCAATGCCCTCCAGCCAGTGATTATGTTATGTCCTGAAGCATGAGGATTGATAAGCCTTGTAATTTTATCCTCTCTAGTGCTAACAACAAACACTGTTCTCATATACAGAAAGGTCTAATCCTTTTTTAGATGCTGACTGCTCTGATGGTAATTTCACCATCTGCACAAATCCTGCCTCAGTATGGCAACGGAGACCGCTAAAGGAGGAAAACCTGCACAGACATGTGTCATTCTTCTTTCCTCAGAGCCACTGTAATAGTTCAAACCTTAGATTCAGGAAAGTGTTCAGCTTACATGAAAAGCCTTAAAAAAAATGCACTTTGTGAATCCAACCTTAATTTTTAAGTGTGTCCAAAAGCACAAGTCATCTATATTCTGTTCCTGCTGCCTGTGGTTGCTGTTCAGGTGCCTCTCAAACCTCCTGCACTTGTGCAGCCTCATCTGCCACCAAAAATCCAAGTTTTTGCTGATGGATGTGCAGAGAGCATGGAGGTCCCACCTCCTGAACCTCAGTTCAGGATAGTCCTGATGAACCTGGAGCAGATTTTTCAAAATAATCATTACCTATGTTTCTTCGGTAGGGTGTAGACATGACTAAGGCAGGATGCACATGTGTATCCATTCCTACTTCAGAACAGGCTTTTGGTTAATGCACTCAGAAGGTATGTGAGAGGCTAAAGGTGCAGTCTCCATCCTGCTTGCTGGTGGGATGCTGTAACTCCACACCCTGAAAAAACAAAGTGCTTGTTGAGGGACTGCACCTCATTCTCCAAAATTATACATGCCACTTAAAAAAACTCAGCTTAAATGATACTGGTATGAAATGTGTGAGATATTGATTGATATGTGGGATTGGACTGGGCTGCTGGCGGCCCTGACCTTGAAGGAATTTAGCAAGAAAACAGGATGCGAGAAAAACAAGATACGGAGTGATATTCCAGCTGCCAACTATGGACTTGTGGCTGGCGCGTGATGGCCAATCAGCGGTTGTGGTCGGGCGCGTGAATAGCGAGTGCAACCAATCATAAAGCTAGCCAGCTAGAGGAGGGAAGATATAAAAAATGGAGTAAACACAGGCGCTCTTTTGCTTTTGTTCTTGCTTTGCTGCCTGCTTGAAACTATCATTCAGTCTCCTGTTTTTATTTGACCACCGTGACAAATATAATGACATTGATACTGTAATAGATCATTGGCCAATGATTCAATAGAGTTTCTGCTGGCATTACTGTGTTTTATATCTTCTATCCAAGCTGTGGGAAGTGTTAAAGGTATTTATACTTAATTGGAAGATGGAGTAGAACAGCGAACTGTTGCTTTCCCCTGGTTAGAGCTGATCCCTGCGTAAACCATGGTGAGTCACTGGGATTTGAAAACCAGGACTAGTAGAGAGGTTTGGTGCTGGTCCTACCTGACTGTACCTTTGTGTGTTTTGAGCAGGCAAATATAAATACTTGGGCAAAACACTAATAAAAGAGTGCTACCTTCATAGGTGATTATAGTTGCCTATGCAAAAGGGAAGTGGGGATCACACATTTGCAGAAAGGTGGGCATGAAACTGGACAGTCATTGGAAGGGAGACTTTTATGCTATAGAAAAATAAAACCAGAATGTTCTTGTTTTTTTTTTGTGCTGACTCACTGCAGAGTGTGGAAGTTACTGCCTTAACAGTAAGTAGTACGAATGATGTGAAAACTGCTCTCATTGTGTGTCTGCTCTAACAAGCTGGATGCTGGATTTCCCTTAAGCCTGGCAAGCTTCTGTCAATAAGCCAAAATATTTTCTGGGGTTATATAGTACTTCCTTAAACCTCATCTTGTTGATATTTTAAACTGCATCCAGAGCACCTGCCAAGTGCAGAGCAGTGGCTGTAGAACTGGTCCCTGTATTTGCAAAGCAGCAGGGCCAGGCAGCCGTCTGAGTGCATTGTAGGGGTAGGTGCTACTTCAGGCTGCCCTGCAGTTCAGAGCTCACTCCCACTTGTCATGAGAGCTTTGGTACCTTTGCCAAATCATGATGAGTAGAGAATGAAGGTGTTTAGTCCTAGATCTCCTTACTGGCCCTGTTCCCTTCTAGTTGCAAAGATCCTGCATGCATCAAGGGTACTGCTAAAATTTACTTGGTTTTCTAGGGTCAAATTCAGTGCAGCAAGTGAAGAGCATATAGAAGAGCAAGCAGAGATAAGTGCCCATCAAGCTCTGTAGAGGAAATCAGTGTGCTAGAGCAAAGGCTGCTGCACAGTACAGGCACCTCCCCCTGATGAAGGCAAGAGCAGCTGGGCTCTAGCATCGGTGCAGGTTGTGATGGGGGAAGAAGGGCTCCTTTCATGCTCTACTGCCATGGTCAGAGACTGTCCAATGCAGAAAGTATCAGACCTGGTGAGGAATGTCTAGCTGAGTGTAGTACATATTTTGCAATCTTCCAACAATGCTGGCAGGCTACAGATGGCCTGTGGTAGTTTCTTTAGACGCATTAGGCAGCTTTCCTAATTTCACTATGTCTCCCTTTAACCCACACCCTAGGCTAAACAATAAACAGTTTTTCTATCACCCAATGTCCCTTCCCCAACCAAGGAAGGGAATTGGGAAAAGGAGAGAGACTTGTGGGTTTAAAGTTAAACAGACAGGCGTATAGCTACCTCCTCCACAAGGAAGAAGAGAAGAGTTTTAGTGGTTGGAGACTCTTTCCTAAAGGGATCTGAGGGCCCAATATGCAGAGCTGACCCCCATCACAGGGAGGTCTGCAGCCTGTTGCTGCTTGTCTGCAGCAAGCTCCGTTCGGTTGCTGGCTGGCCTGAGGCTATCCGCACCCCAGGGCCATTGAGCACTGACACCAATGTGAGGATGCAACAAATGGCGTTTATTTAACTGCGCAACAGCCTTATATAGTCGTCTTGTCCCGTACGAACTCGCACGATAATGACACATCCTGCTCCTTTCGCCACGCCTACCTTCCGTTACAGCCCGAGATTTTCCGGTCGCTGTACCCTAATCTACCTACATTTCCCCCTCCCCATGCTTCAAGTCATGCGAAGTAAAGCATATCGCTGATTCTGGAGCCTTGCGTCAAAGCGTAAGCGTAGCTGGCGGATACAACATCCCGAGCCCAGGTTCTCTAGTAAGATTCCCCTGCAACTCCTGAGATGCAAAGCAAAAGCAAGCTAAACATGAGCGCATTGTTTAAAGCTTTTGTTTCACTCAGCAACGGCCGCCGTTCCTCATCTTTCTTGGCACCCCACCGCTTTACCAGACTCTCTGTACTGTCATGACTCCTCACGTCTGAAGGTCGAGGCTGGTGCTGTTTCGGCTTCCCCCACAGGTACTCCTGCAAAACATAAAGCTCGGACAGCGTACATATTACTTCGGGTTGAGGTTTTGTTTTAAATCAGGGCGCAAACAGCGTGTAGGGACCCACTGTATAACATCATCCCGTTTGATGGCGGCATACCCCCTCCCGTGATGTAGCAGCTCCCAATCTGTTTCCCACTCCGCTGTCCCAGGGAACCGAACCTTGACTGGGGGGCCCACTTCTGGCACCCCTGGACCCCAATGTCGCTCAATTGGGGCACGCTCTTGGTCTCCCCGGGCAAAATGATTTAAAGAATAAAGAGGGCGATGTAAAATGTGAGATTGGTAGTTGACAGGAATTACGTCTGGGAATCCTTCCCCCTCCCCAAAAATCTTAATTCTGTTTTTTTGTTTCTTACTCAAACCTGGTTCCCTGTGTCTCGCAGAGCCCAGTCAGAGAATCCCAGCCTTGGTTACCCATAAATCCTGCTCTCTGTTGTTGAGCCACAAAGGTTGTATTGACCATTCGTTGCACAGTTTTCTGCAAACATGCAAACAAACAGGGTAACACAAGTAGGATAATGCCTATTATAAACATTCCCATAAGCAGACTCTATCTACAAAACATGCAGTTTACTTCAGAACATACTGTTATTCTCTATTATTCTAGCTGAAAGGAAAATTACTGACAGGAAAGCTGATTCTGTTTAAAGGTAACACAGAGCAGGCCTTTTAGAGCCTACTCTGAGGCCTACTCTTGCTAAACCGTTGCTAAACCATCCGGTATCAATTTCCCCCTTTGGAAGTAGTTAGATTTATTATCTCACTACTTCCATATACTATTCTCAATGATTGCCTCAACACAACCCACGCAGATCCCTATGATAATTATAATCACAACTATATAAACTATTCCCTCTAATAATGTGGCTAACCATCCTTTTAGAAACAATCCACCGTACTCCTGCGCCTGTAGAGACAGAAACATAACCTCGACCCATTAGTAATAGTTCCCCTGGTCCCAACCACTCGTTAGTACCTGGTTCCCTATACCACACTTTGCCTTTGTTTTGCACATAGCTTGCTCCCTGTCGAACTGCCTCCCAATGTATTACAATTGGGGGTCGCTCCTTATCTCCTGCTAAAGTTAAATGGTTAAGTACATAAACAGCTTTTACAAGTCTCTCAGAAGGTTCAGTTTCCTCTCCCCCTTTTTGTTTTTGCAGAAGCTGTTTCAATGTACTATGAGCACGTTCCACAATCGCCTGACCCGTAGGCGAATGAGGAATCCCGGTGACGTGTAATACCCCATAGTTGACAAAATTGACGAAAAATCTGTGAACAGTATGCTGGTCCATTATCAGTCTTAAGTTGTTGTGGAACCCCAAGACTTGTAAAGCAAGCAAGTAAATGTCATTTGACATGACGACCTGTTTCCCCAGTTTGTGCTGTTGCCCATATTATATGTGAAAACGTATCAACAGATACATGAACATATTTGAGCCTTCCAAATTCTGCAATGTGAGTAACATCCATTTGCCACAGTTGCAACGCACTCAACCCTCGAGGATTTACCCCTATTCCAATTCCCATGCCAATTTTCTGACAACTAGGACAAACACTAACTAATTCACGTGCTTGTGCCATGGTGAGGTGAAATTGTTTCGCTAACATTTTCGCTGATTGATGAAAGAATTGATGGGATAGGTGTACTTGTTCAAATAAATTTGGTGATATTTGTGTATAGGACACAAGTGTGTCTGCTTTATTATTTCCAATGCTCAAACCTTGATCAAATTGATGACTACGAATGTGGGTGACAAAATAAGGTATCTCTCTGAGGTTTATTGCTTGATGCAACTGTAGCAAAATGGTGTAAAGTCGCATATTTCTTATTGGTCGCATAAAAGCTCTTTCAATTCAATTTACAATGCCTGCTGCATAAAGAGAGTCTGTTACAATATTGACAGGTAAATCCTTCCATTTTACAAAAACCTGATATATCGCAAAAAATTCAAGTGTCTGCAATGAGTCCTCAGTAAATTCCTGAGAATTTACAATGTTTCCATTGTCCATCCTTTTGTCAGGTAATAACTGCTGAATGTGATCGCTTTCCTGCATCAGTAAAAACAGTTAGTCCAGTCACAGGTATCTCTGATCTGATAGGTTTTTCTTGCCAATCCTGTTTTCAAATAAACTGTAGCTTTTTATCTCTTGGCAAATGTGTTAACAATTGTCCAGTAAAGTCCTGTAAGGCCATTTGAAAAAGAGTTGACTGATTTGTTAACCACTGTAGATATTCCTTTCTGATAGGTAAATAGATAACATCTGAGTCTAGTCCGGTAATGTCTGTAATCCTTTTATGTACTTTGATAAGCAATTGTGCTATTGCTTCCACTCTGGTACAAAGTGTTGTTTTAGGATGAAAAACCAAAGAGTCCACTCGAGCATTGTCTTCTGCAATAAACCCAGGCAAATTAGTATGATTTCTTACATATAAAACATAAAACAATGCAGTTCGGATTTGAATTTCTTGCCACAGAGCTCGCAGCAATTCAAAAACACACTGATTACATATATGCTCTATAACAGATCTATCCAATTGCTTTATAATGCCAGCTACATATGCTGAATCAGTAATCAAATTAAAGGGAATGGGAAAATTCTGAAATATTTTTAATACAGCTCGTAATTCTACCAACTGAGGTGAACCCTTTTGTTGTACTACCATAGATTCCCACTTGCCATCAGAATACCAGACAAGGCCCGCCTTGCCTGTGTTCCCAGATCCATCCGTAAAAATGGTAGTTCCATCCACAGGAGTGTCTGTGCACCACACTCCTGTGGCAATTGGAAGTTCCGCACTCAATTTTATAACAGGATGGGAGGGCAAGTGGTAAACAACCTGTCCCGAGAAATTCTCCATAGCTGTTTGCAAAGCAAAGCTATTAGCCATACACTACTCAAAATATTGAGCTGCAATAGGAACGGTTAGTGATGCAGGGATCTCTGGCCACAAGCTCCCGACATCGCATCCGTCCTTTGATGAATAATCTGTGCCAATAGCTCTGTAACGAATCTGATCATTCTGAATTCCATTGACCAATTATTGCATACGGAATTTGCCTATCAAACAAAGTGTTAATTTGTATTTCCTGATTCAAATCAATACGATGTACAAATTTGGAATGTAGCCTGCTTTCTATTTCTGTAATCAGTTGCTGTATCTCTGAAGTAGTGTGTCGTGGTGCTGTTAAAGTTGTGTCCCCTGCTAACAATTGGAATAGAGACTGCAATTGTGACGACGTAAGCCCCAAGTACGGCTGCAGCCATAACTTGAGCCTTATGTTCCACAGTACCCACTTTTGCACATGCCTTTATCATAACATTCAAATCTGTTTTTCCAGGTAAAGCTTCAATGATCTTTTGACAATCAGCATTAGCATTATCCCTGTTTGCCACAGGTCCAAGGCTTGGCAGCCGCACAGGTTAACCCTGCGTGGAAACACCAGTCCTGCGCTCCCTGAGGTTTGGGCTGCGAGTTAACTGCATAGGCCTGGAACTGGTTGGGAAGATTCATTTGTGTCAGCACACGGTTCCCCCCCCCCGCCACGTTCTTTCTCCAGTTTCCCTGTATTCTGCAGCTGGTTGTTATCAGCTGACCTTGAGCATTATACTGAGACCTGCACAGCTTCACAAAATGCCCTAGCTTCCCACAGCAATGACACATCAAAACAGAGTTATCTTTCCCACTCAGCTTCAACTTCTTAAGGCAGTTTTTCTTAAAGTGACCTTCCTGTTCGCATGTATAACAACGATGAACTACCTTAATTGCCGCCGCAAAAGTTTTTGCTAAATGCTCCATCTGAAATGTGGTAGTTCCTACTTTCTCACAAGCATCCATTAGCTCAGTTAAGGTGGCATTACTATTTGCCATCCCTGCAACAACTTTTCTGCAGTCCTCACCTGTGTTGTCTTTCGCTAACTATAGTGGTAATGCTTCTTTTACAATTTTCCAATCTAACAGTTGCCAAATATTTCTTCCCTCAGGACCCGCACCCACAATCACCGGATATGCCCGTGGAATCACAACTCCTTCTAATAACACATCTCGAATGACCCCTTTCCATTTCACTCCTCCCTCACCTCCCCCCCTTCCCCTGTATACGCGGGCGGAAGCTGACCCTCTCCCTCACCTCCACATTACCAGATGGACGCAAACCTCCCCCCCGCCCTGATCTAAAGGTGGAGTAGGGAGTTGTAAAGGAGGTTGAGGTGGCCCTAATACTTGTCCCGAACACAGAGGGGGGTTTTTGGGGGAGACATAGTCATGTGTCCCGAGGCGTTGGCTGAACGATGCTGCTGCAATTCCATCTTTAATTCTTCCAGTCGTCTACCAAGCTCTGTCATGTCAAGTTCGTGTCCATTTCGTGATGGTAACAGTCCTTTAAGTCCTTGTGACTCTGGTACTGCTGACTCCGTAAATGGCGAATCCGGTAAAGGTGGGTACAAAGCATGTTTACCCTCCTTCTTGTCCTCCTGCTGAGCCTCATCCGTAGAGAGATCAATGAGAGGGAGGGGGTTTCGGAGGGGGTTTCTGCCAAGTCTCCTGTTCAGCGTCTGAATCAATTAGTTCAAATCGAGTTCGTGTTTTAGGGTGCACTACCGGTTCTGATGGATCTGTATCTATTTTTCTCACTCCCCGCTCCTCAGCATTTTTCGGAGCCGTCCGTACCCACGGTGATAAAGGAGCTGCCACCGGTACAGCCACCGGGGCCATGGGAGGTGTTGGTCCCGCAAACAGTGAGGGGGTAGTAGGCGCCTGTGGTCCTAAAGCCATAAAAGCTGAATGTGTGACTTCTCTCTCTGCTTTTATTCCTTTTAACGCTTCACTAACCAGCCTCCATGTAGCAGACAATTTAAAGGCTTCCTTATCACCACTTGACACCGCATTCCAGAGGTAGTCACCAATCTTCTCCCATAAAGGCACTTCAAAGACATCATTAAAGGTTGTAAAATGTCCTTTATCTTTTGCCCAGGACAGTAACTACTTTAATGCAGCTTCGTCATATTTAATTCCTCTCTCAGAGAGTATATGTTGGAGGAGTTTCACCACTGCCACTTCTGTCTTGGTCAGGGTAGACCCCATGTAAACACGTCCGAGCCGCATCCCATGTCGCCCAGTCCTCCCGCGCAGCCCGTAGCAGCCACAAGATAACTCCCCATGTTTTTAATTCTTTGGCAGAACCCGCTGCCATAGCTCGCTCAGCGAGCTGCATCGAGCACCGCTCCCAGGTATTCGGCTGTAAACAATCAGCCGGTCCTGCCACCGCCCCCCCCTTTAACGAGACGGTCCACACACTGGGCTACGTCTTTCGATTTCACAGAAATCTTAAATTCCCCGCCCAGTAACGAAATCACCTTTATCAAGGTTTCCATGGCTCGCGAACCCACTCCGACCGCCTGCGGTCCGCCAGCCCAGCAATCACGTCGGGGTCACCACTTGTTGCTGCTTGTCTGCAGCAAGCTCCGTTCGGTTGCTGGCTGGCCTGAGGCTATCCGCACCCCAGGGCCATTGAGCACTGACACCAATGTGAGGATGCAACAAATGGCGTTTATTTAACTGCGCAACAGCCTTATATAGTCGTCTTGTCCCGTACGAACTCGCACGATAATGACACATCCTGCTCCTTTCGCCACGCCTACCTTCCGTTACAGCCCGAGATTTTCCGGTCGCTGTACCCTAATCTACCTACAGCAGCCTGCCTGGAGCCCGAATCAGGGATATCACCAGGCAACTCCCCAACCTGGTGAAGGCCACAGACTACTACCCCCTGCTGATCTTCCAGACAGGTGGGGAAGAAGCTGCATCCCGTAGTCTGAAGGGGATGAAGAAAGACTACAAGGCCCTAGGACGGTTGGTGAAAGAGTCTGGGGCACAAGTTGTTTTCTCCTCCCTCCTTCCATTTTCAGGTGATGACGTGGGATGGAATAGTAGGATTCTCTCTATTAACGCCTGGCTACGAGACTGGTGCTACAGGCAGGGCTTTGGGTTCTTTGATAATGGCTGGTTTTATAAGACACCAGGCGTGACGGTAATACATGGGAAAGGTTTATGTCGTAGGGGCAAAAGGGTTCTGGGACAGGAATTAGCAGGGCTCATTCGGAGAGCTTTAAACTAGATTCGAAGGGGGATGGGGTAGTAGCTGGGCTTGCACCACTGGGGCAATGCTCTAGTGTTGAGGTAGACCAGGAGGCCTCCCATCCCCCTGGGGTGAAATCGGTATGCTCAGCTCGCTCCCTGAAATGCCTGTACACCAATGCACGCAGCATGGGGAATAAACAGGAGGAGTTGGAAATCCGTGTTCGGTCGGGGGGGCTATGATCTAGTGGCAATTACAGAGACTTGGTGGGATGCCTCGCATGACTGGAATGTGGTCATGGATGGCTATGTCCTGTTCAGGAAAGACAGGCCACTAAGGAGAGGTGGTGGAGTTGCTCTTTATGTGAGTGAGCAGCTAGAATGTATTGAGTTCTGTCCAGAGGCGGATCAGGAGCGTGTTGAGAGTTTGTGGGTGCGAATTAAGGGGCAGGCTGGCAGGGGTGATACTGTTGTGGGTGTCTATTACAGGCCACCAGATCAGGATGAGGAGGGTGATGAGGCCTTCTACAGGCAGCTGAGAGCAGTCTCGCAATTACAGGGTCTGGTTGTTGTGGGGGATTTCAACTACCCTGATATTTGCTGGGAGGCCTACTCAGCCAGCCATCCTCAGTCCAGGAGGTTCCTCCAGTGCATTGATGATAACTTTCTGATGCAAATGGTGGATGAGCCAACTAGGAGAGGAGCGCTGCTGGATCTTATCCTCACTAACAAGGAGGGTCTGGTTGAAGAGGTGAAGGTTGAGGGCAGCCTCGGTTGTAGTGACCATGAGATGGTAGAGTTCAGGATCTCATGTGGCAGGAACAGAATAGCTAGCAGAATCACAACCCTGGACTTCAGGAGGGCCAACGTTGGCCTTTTCAAGCAATTGCTAGGGGAAATCCCATGGGACAGGGTACTAGAAGGTAAGGGGGGCCCAAGATAGTTGGTTAGCATTCAAGGACTGCTTCTTCCGAGCTCAAGATCAGAGCATCCCAACAGGTAGGAAGTCAAGGAAGGGTACCAGGAGACCTGCATGGTTAAACAGGGAACTGCTGGGCAAACTCAAGTGGAAGAAGAGGGTGTACAGATCATGGAAGGAGGGGCTGGCCACTTGGGAGGAATATAAGTCTGTTGTCAGAGGATGTAGGGAGGCAACTAGGAAAGCTAAGGCCTCCTTGGAATTAAACCTTGCAAGAGAGGTCAAGGACAACAGAAAGGGCTTCTTCAAATACATTGCAGGTAAAGCCAACACTAGAGGCAATGTAGGCCCACTGATGAATGAGGTGGGGGTCCTGGAGACAGAGGATAAAAAGAAGGCGGAGTTACTGAATGCCTTCTTTGCCTCTGTCTATACTGTTGGAGGCTGTCCTAAGGAGCCCCGGACCCCTGAGGCCTCAGAAGAAGTCAGGATAGAGGAGGAATCTGTCTTGGTTGATGAGGGCTGGGTCAGGGACCAATTAAGCAACCTGGACGTCCATAAATCCACGGGCCCTGATGGGATGCACCCGCGGGTGCTGAGGGAGCTGGCGGAAGTCATTGCTAGGCCACTCTCCATCATCTTTACTAAGTCGTGGGCAACGGGAGAGGTGCCTGAGGACTGGAGGAAAGCGAATGTCACTCCAGTCTTCAAAAAGGGCAAGAAGGAGGACCCGGGTAACTATAGACCGGTCAGCCTCACCTCCATCCCCGGAAAGGTGATGGAACAACTTGTTCTTGGTGCTGTCTCTAGGCACATCAAGGACAGGGGGATCATTAGGGGCACTCAGCATGGCTTCACCAACGGGAAGTTGAAGAAAAGGGGGAGTCGAGGGCGCGGCTCTTGGGTGCTGGGCGACGGTCCCAGAGTAACGACACAATCCCAATATGAGTATGGAAGTTCTCCGTTTAATGATTATACATACAGGATATATATAGACTCTAAGCAGAGAGCACGCTGATCACGCACCAAAGCCCGCATTTCCATTGGTAAAGCCTTGCTGTCCACGCGTACTAGTAGCATATACGATTGGTCTATAATTTTAGATACACGGAGCGATGAGCACCCCCTCCCCTTTTCCTGTTTCTCTTATCTGTTTGTTACAACTGCCAAGTTCTTGTTTTGTTGCATTTTTGCAGCGTTCAAGGAGAGTCCAAGGTGACTCGCTCCTGGCCTAACTCTTGCTCAGAGCCTGGATTGCTCAGACTGCTCAGAAGCATGAAATCATGCCCCCTCTCACTTAACCAAGCCTCCACAATTCCCCCTTCTTGTTTTTGAGCAAGCCAGGCCTGATTAACAATTTTCGTTACAGATTGCTGCAAGCAGGAAAATAAGCAAGGCACTATTAGCAAAGTAACCATGATTATAAGCGCTCCCATAATAAGCATTTTTATCAAATCCATCAACCACCCTTCAATTCCAAAACTACCAAGCCAATTATCCACAAACCCATGACGTTCCTGTAATTTGCTCGTCGAGCTCATCAAGTCTTGAATCTGTCTGTGAATGGACTGCGAAGAGTCATTCAAATCCATGCAACACATCCCATCAAAATCCTGATAGCCGTGTCCATGCATAAGCAAAAGAAAGTCTATGGCAGCTCTATTTTGCAAAGTTGCATGCCTAACACTATCGACATCATTTGCCAAGGCTCCTAAGACCTTGGAAGTCTCATTGACCCTTTTTCCACTCCAACAAGTTAGCCTTCTTAACTGCGCTATGGCATGCGCCGAAGCAATCCCCGGTGCAAGGAAAGACGCGAAGATTGCTTCGTTTTTGACCATAACTCTACCTCCTCCTGGCAGTCCTCACGAAACGAGGACGTGTTCTGCCTTTGTCTAAGGCGATGTAATTGAGTGTGATTTAATATCAATTTTTGAGAGGGCATTAGTAGGCTTAACTTACCCAATGTACATGGACCTCCTATCTTTTTACTAGGTATACCTGGCCAAGCTCTATCTCCACAAATTAGGAATAAGCCTTTTGGTAGCTTTCTAGGAAATTTAATGTCTGGAATTTGCCACTGAGTGCCTGGGTTTGGTCCTTCCCCCTCTTTTCCATAGGTCCGGTGACACCAGACAGTGTCATTTCTCCATACTTCACCACTAGGGGTTACATTTTGTTTCCCAGTGCCGTTGTTCCAGTCTGTATAGTTACAACCTTCAGAATAATTAAAAAAGACACAAGCCTCTGCCCCTAGAGTCCCCAATATATCCAATTCTTGGGGCTCTAGTGGACTGACTGGTAATAAGTCATCCCATACATCCCAACTGTTGATGCATTTTACTGCTGTCTTACACTTTGTTTGTAAAGCCTCACTTTGTCCTGACAACACCTCTTTACTTGCTGATCCGTTTAGGGGCATCCCCACTAAACAGGTGTGGAAGGGTTGTTCAGGCTGAACTAAAGAGGCACAAAATTGCGTTTGATTCAGTGTTTTCATTAGTGTAACCCAGATATTGTTACTGCCTTCCCAAGGTGTTTTGGGATGATACACAGTATCATGTGCCACTGCCAACGGTAACAGGATTAAGAGGGACCAGACCAGTCTGAATTTCTTTTGGCCCATCTTGTCCTTCGCTTCTTACACTCCTTTTTCGTCTTCTCCCACTTCCTTCTTTCAACTTCCTACTCCATTGGTATACAATTACCGTTACTACATTCAATAGCCACCAGTAAGACTATTTCCCCAAAAATACACGTATTATTAAACCACCCTGCTTGACAGAATTGATATTCTTCCTCAGTCAACGGTTCTGTACCTGCTTTTAGTACTTCGTTTCCTAACTCTATCTGTTCTTTTAGACACCTCCTACACCATCGACATGCATATGACACTCTCTTCCAAAACCTCTTATCACATGTAAAACACCTAAGCAGAACCCACGGATCACATTCAAAACCCCATATATTACTCATACACACTGGACACTTGATTTCCCTCCTGTTTGTAAATAAACTGTAGCTTTTTATCTTTTGGCAGATGTCAGGATCTGTGGCCACAAGCTTTATAACGAATTTGATCATTCTGAATTCCATTGACCAATTATTGTATACGGAATTTGCCTATCAAACAAAGTGATAATTTGTATTTCCTGATTCAAATCAATATGATGAACGAATTTGGAATGTAGCCTGCTTTCTATTTCTGTAATTAGTTGCTGTACCTCTGCGCTTCACTGTGGTTCGGGTTGCGAGCTGACTGCTTAAGCCTGGCCTTTTTCCAGTTTCCCTGTATTCTGCAGCTGGTTGTTATCAGCTGACCTTGAGCCTTGTACTTGGATCTGTACAGTTTCACGAAATGCCTCAGCTTCCCACAGCAAAGACACATCAAAACACAGTTATCTCTCCCACTCAGCTTCGACTTCTTAAGGCAGTTTTTCTTAAAGTGATCTTCTTGCTCGCATGTATAACAACGATGAATTACCTTAATTGCCGCTGCAAAAGTTTTTGCTAAATGTTCCATCTGAAATGTGGTGTTTCCTACTTTCCCGCACGCATCCATTAGCTCAGTTAAAGTGGGGTCACGATTCGCCATCCCTGTAATAATTTTCTTGCAGTTCTCATCTGTGTTGTCCCTCGCTAACTGTAGTAACAAAGCTTCTTTTACAATTTTCCAATCTAACAGTTGCCAAATATTTCTTTCCTCAGGACTCGCACCCACAATCACTGGATATGCTTGTGGAATTATAACTCCTTCTAATAACGCATCTCGAATGATCCCTTTCCATTTCATTCCTCCCCCCTCTTCCCCTTTATTCGCGGGCGGACGCTGACCCTCTCCCTCACCTCCCACATTACCAGATGGACGTAAACCTCCCCCCCCGCCCTGATCTAAAGGTGGAGTAGGGAATTGTAAAGGAGGTTGAGGTGGCCCTAATACTTGTCCCGAACACGGAGGGGGATTTGGGGGAGACAGAGTCACATGTCCCGAGGCGTTGGCTGAACGATGCTGCTGCAATTCCGTCTTTAATTCTTCCAGTCCTCTACCAAGCTCTGTCATGTCAAGTTCGTGTCCATTTCGTGATGGTGCTTTAGCAATGTCCGTTTCCGGGTTCCCACGGTCATGTGGCGGTGGCGTTGCAGACCGTGATGAGTCAGAGTATGAGGGGGGTGGAGGAAATAGCGGGGGCGCGGAAGGAGGGGGCCTGTCTTTCTCTCCTCCCAGACCCAGCAACTGGACAGGGTCAGAAGGAGCCGGCCACTCCTCCCTCTCCTCCTCCTCTTGCACTTCCTTCTTTCTTTCAGTTGAGCTGCTGGCTCTCTGAGCACTAACTTCCTCTTTCTCCTGAACTTCTGCTTTCAGAGTGCTGCTGCGTAGCTGCTCAATGCTAAATCCCGGTTCTATCGCAGTCCGAGCCGCAGCGACAGATGGCTGAATCGGGGCTGACATACCCTTAACCGCTGGTAGCCCAAAGAATCGCGCTACAGCCCCAGGAACTTTCACCTTCTTTATAGGGGGAGTAGGGACTGTCAGCATCTGAGCTGCTGCACAGGCAACCTCCCTCTCTGCCTTCATGCTTTTAAGAGTCTCTATCACATTCTGCCACAATCTGCTCACTTCCTTCACCTCCTTTTCTTCAGGATCTTTATCAATAGTTTTTTTCCACATCATCTCCCCCATTTCTTTCCATTCCTCCACAGAGAATACAAGCGCTGTGTCCTTAAAACGCACCCAGCGCTGTCACAGCTTTATCAATTTAATTAGTTGTTTTATCGTTGTCTCATTTCCTCTCTTAGAGAGATAATAATGAGCAACGCGGAGGCATCTTCTATCTCCATAGCTGCCCCCCGTTTTGGTGTCTGTCTGCCGGCACAGCATCAACCAGTGTCTGCTCTACCTTTTCTTTCAAGCAGCACCTATTCCTGGGAGTGGAGTGATCAGCTCTTCCAGTGTCTGCTCTGCCTTATAGACTCAAGCAGCACCCTCCCAGCCGTTCTTTCCCAGCACCCTCCAAAAAATTCTGCCTACCGCAGTTATGGAATTGAGCTCGTGGCGAGAAGGATGTCCTTTTGCTCCGCGGTAACCATCCTCTGCTACCAGTTGAAGAAAAGGGGGAGTCGAGGGCGCGGCTCTTGGGTGCTGGGCGACGGTCCCAGAGTAACGACACAATCCCAATATGAGTATGGAAGTTCTCCGTTTAATGATTATACATACAGGATATATATAGACTCTAAGCAGAGAGCACGCTGATCACGCACCAAAGCCCGCATTTCCATTGGTAAAGCCTTGCTGTCCACGCGTACTAGTAGCATATACGATTGGTCTATAATTTTAGATACACGGAGCGATGAGCACCCCCTCCCCTTTTCCTGTTTCTCTTATCTGTTTGTTACAACTGCCAAGTTCTTGTTTTGTTGCATTTTTGCAGCGTTCAAGGAGAGTCCAAGGTGACTCGCTCCGGGCCTAACTCTTGCTCAGAGCCTGGATTGCTCAGACTGCTCAGAAGCATGAAATCATGCCCCCTCTCACTTAACCAAGCCTCCACAGGAAGTCATGCTCAACCAACTTGATAGCCTTTTATGAGGATGTTACCCGGTGGATAGATGATGGTAAAGCTGTGGATGTGGTCTATCTCGATTTCAGTAAAGCGTTTGACACGGTCTCCCACAGCATCCTCACAGCTAAACTGAGGAAGTGTGGTCTGGATGATCGGGTAGTGAGGTGGATTGTGAACTGGCTGAAGGAAAGAAGCCAGAGAGTAGTGGTCAGTGGGACAGAGTCCAGTTGGAGGCCTGTGTCTAGCGGAGTCCCGCAAGGGTCGGTTCTGGGACCAGTTCTATTCAATATATTCATTAATGACTTGGATGAGGGAATAGAGTGCACTGTCAGCAAGTTCGCTGATGACACAAAACTGGGAGGAGTGGCTGACACACCGGAAGGCTGCGCAGCCATTCAGAGGGACCTGGACAGGCTGGAGAGTTGGGCGGGGAGAAATTTAATGAAATATAACAAGGGCAAGTGCAGAGTCCTGCATCTGGGCAAGAACAACCCCATGTACCAGTACAAGTTGGGGGCAGAGCTGTTGGAGACCAGCGTAGGGGAAAGGGACCTGGGGGTCCTAGTGGACAACAGGATGACCATGAGCCAGCAGTGTGCCCTTGTGGCCAAGAAGGCCAATGGCATCCTGGGGTGTATTAGAAGGGGTGTGGTTAGCAGGTTGAGAGAGGTTCTCCTCCCCCTCTACTCTGCCCTGGTGAGGCCGCATCTGGAGTATTGTGTCCAGTTCTGGGCCCCTCAGTTCAAGAAGGACAGGGAACTGCTAGAGAGAGTCCAGCGCAGAGCCACGAAGATGATTAAGGGAGTGGAACATCTCCCTTATGAGGAGAGGCTGAGGGAGCTGGGTCTCTTTAGCTTGGAGAAGAGGAGACTGAGGGGTGACCTCATTAATGTTTATAAATATGTAAAGGGCAAGTGTCAAGAGGATGGAGCCAGGCTCTTCTCAGTGACATCCCTTGACAGGACAAGGGGCAATGGGTGCAAGCTGGAACACAGGAGGTTCCACTTAAATTTGAGGAAAAACTTCTTTACAGTGAGGGTGACTGAACACTGGAACAGGCTGCCCAGAGAGGTTGTGGAGTCTCCTTCTCTGGAGACATTCAAAACCCGCCTGGACGCGTTCCTGTGTGATATGGTCTAGGCAATCCTGCCCCGGCAGGGGGATTGGACTAGATGATCTTTCGAGGTCCCTTCCAATCCCTAACATTCTGTGATAAAGAAACCGATAATAACACAAAATTATACTTATCTACAGAACACTTACAAGTTGCTCCAGAAATAGGGAAGAGAGAACAGCAAAAAGAACCCCTACCTCTTCCCACCAAGCCCTCCATTTTATAATGAACTTGATGTTAATGATATAGAATACACCTGTGGGCCAGCCTGGGTCAGCTGCCCTGCATTTAACTGCTAAGGGCCTTGATCACCATAGCTGGCCACAAACTGAAACCAAATCCCAATGAAACCAGGACTCACTACGGATGAAAAAAAGCATTTGTCACTATCTAAAATTCTCAGTCTTGGCACTTAAAGCTAAATTTCATATTGCTGTTGTTGGCTGCCAGACTACACCAATTGTTGCATATCTGTGTTACAGTGAGCTCTTAAAGCCCAGCTAGCCTCTGCATTGCACAAGTAAAGCAAGCATCCATGCCCCAAAAATCTTGAAATTTATATAGATGGGATTAGCTGTGGGTTGAAGGGAGTAGTTCTCAAAAAGAAAATAGGATGAAGTCAGCTATTTTAAGGAATTTATAAAACTGGCTTATATTAATGCAGCAGTCAGTTATTAGAGATTGGCAGAAAACTGTAGGATGTTCACTTGAAAGAAAATCTATTCAGGCCAGTGCTCATAGCCTACAAAAGACTCTATATCAGGGATGTTCAGTGATTTATATCACACATCTGAGTTATTTTGCCAAAGTTTTCTCCATGGGCAGCAATATGCCAGCTCCAGGTCTCGTTGCAATGCATGCTGCTGTCCTAGCAGCTGTATACCACAGCTGTACCAGGGGCTGTCCCTAGAGAAATGGGAGATGCTGTGTGTGGGACATCGGTGAGCTCTGAGCAAAACTCACTCTCCAAGGCAGCACTGCAGCACGTCAAATGCACGCGTCGAGGCTTTGCAACCTCTGTCATACAGCCTTTAGCATAATCTCAGTTGCTTTCAATAGGCCTAAAGTTATTAGGGGCACCCTGGATGTCTTCCCTGCAGCTAGCCTCTCCCCACACTGCTCCCCAGAGGTGAGCCCTAAGCGGCAGCAGCCGCTCTGTGCAAAGACACATACGTGAAAGGAGAAAATGGTTGCCTGTGCGGCCTCCCTGCTTCACTTTGCAGGTGCAAGAGATCCCAACACGTGCTCTGCACATGGTGCTCTATTAGTAGCCAGAAAGGAGTTTCTTAGACTAAGAACAAAAGGTGGTTAAGGCATAAGCTTTGGACTTTCTGTTTTGCCCTTTATATGTTTTTTCCACTGGCCTCTGAGGGCAACAAACTTACTGGACGTTCTCAAAATTTGCTTGTTAGACTGGATTTCACACAAGACTTGGGAAGAAAAAGTATTTTCTCTTACTTGTATGGAGTAACCCAGTAGCTATTGTGTTTGGGATTCTGGAGGGCCAAGTTCATTTCCCCCACTCTGAAATGCTGGAAATGGGGATGTGAACGAGAATCACTCATAAGTCAGCATGCAGGTGAGTTCCAAGACAGTAACCAGCAAGACCAGCAGAGAAGAAATACTGCCATCATCTTTTAGGATTGTTTGAAAGAAGACTGTCTTAGTTCAATATTTTACTATTAATTCATTTTTTTACATTAAACAGGGTATCAGGATCAAGAACAAATGTGTTCATGAGGTTTAAAACCACAATGAAGGAAGGTCTTTTGATGTGGAGGGGAGACAGTCCCATGCAACCTAACAGTGATTTCATTTCTCTAGGCCTTCAAAAAGGACATTAATATTCAGGTAAACTATTACTTCCTTATTTTTATTGCATGCAATACACTCAGTGCTTGAAGGAATCACCACAACACATCTAGTGCACTTGTCCTTTGGTATATTGCAAGGCAATTACAGCCTCAAGGTTTTGTTCAGTGATAGGTCCTGTTTTTGTCTGGGAAAGGATGTGAGTTGAAGAGGTAACATGCTGCTAGCTTTGCATCATTCCTGCTCCCTCCCTCCATACACATTCTTAAAACATCAGATTTTTAGCATGGTGTCCTGGTTTCACTGGGATTTGGTTTCAGTTTGTGGCCAGCCATGGTGATCAAGGCCCTCAGCAGTTAAATCCAGGGCAGCTGACCCTGGCTGGCCCACAGGTGTATTCTATATCATTGACATCAAGCTCACTATAAAAGAGAGGGGTTGGTAGGATAGAGGTGGGGTTTTTCTTGTTCTCTTTGCCTTGCTTCTCCTTTTGTTGGTGTGATTCCTGGAGCAACTTGACAATAATTTGTGGATGAGTATACTGTTGTCTGCTTTGTGTTGTCATTTATATTGATTTTCTTCATTTTATTAAATCTGGTTAACTTCATTCCACAAGTCTCCCTCTGTTTTTTGAATTTCCTCCCTCATTTGGGGAAGGGACATTGGGTGATAGAAAAACTGCTATTGTTTAGCCCTGGGTGTGGGCTAAACTAAGACAGTTTATTTGGTGCCAAATGTAAATAGATCAACTGGGAGACCCATAGACTTTGGGTTTAAGAGTCTTTGAGGGTTCAAGTTTTCACAGACTTGACTGTTTTTGGTATGAGTCTTCATCATGTTGGTGTCAGAAGTAGGGCCACTGGGTGGTATTCTCTGGTGTTTGGTTTTACAGTCACTTTTGGGATGGTTAATCAAATGTGTGGTTTGGCCATTTTTTGTTATTGGTTTTGTGTGGTTTGTCACTTTTGGGCATGGACTTAAAGATATCAGTCTGCTATGGGGTTTGGCATTGGTTTATGGTATTATAAATTTCTTTGGAACTGGGACTATTTCTGATTTCTATGGAATGGGAATGAGTGACCTGTATGTTCTTTTTCCCTTGAAGCAGATCTCCCTGGCTTTTGAAAATTTTGAGTACCCATGGGATGTTCTGACCACTATGCTCATATTGTCAGGCCTTCTGAATGTTGTTCAGTTGCTGCTCTCGCTTCAATATCAGTATAAGGGCTGATATGGCACAACTGCTGCAACCACTGTAACAGACACTGTAGCTGCCCCCATCCCCACAACTGGAATCGTAGATACTCGAACCCTGCTAGTACCTACAGCAGGCACCACAGCTACCATAGAGGCTATTTAGATCTCTGCCCTGGGCACTGCGATTGCTCAACTCCAGGAAGCACTTGCTGTGATGACCCAGACTTTGGCAACAAGGACTGCAGCTAATCAGCCCCCAGTGATGGGTGATGTGGCTATCCTAGGGGCTCAACCAGTGCCGAGATCGGTCACCCCTGTACAGAAGACAACAACAACAAAAAGGGTAAGTTGTGATGGCCAACCAGGGACATCACAGGAGGCCGAACCAGAGGTAAACACTTGATCCCTACCCCTGAGTGAGCTGTGAGACATAGGCAGAGATTACAGCCGTCATGAAGGTGAGCAACTTGGCTGCTCCACTGCTGAGATAACGGAGCCAATGGTCTCAAGTTAGATGGTAGTGAAACGAAGCAGCTGGGACCAATGTCTAGAGAAGCAGGCATTGATGGGGTCTTGTAAGTGGTGCAGAGCCCCTCACTATCTTGCAGCAACTCCTGCAAAATGTGAAGAACAGGTATCCCTTTAGGGCTAATGTCATATACCACCCAGGCAAGTGGACAGCCATTGAGAGAGGAGGTAAGAATCTCAGGGAAATAGCTGTGCGGGAGCTGATTTTTGCTGACCTAGAGGACCCTGAGACACCACTAGATCCAGATGCACTCAAAGTTACCGGACACATGTGGCGCAAGTGGGTACAGACCACGCCACCATCATAGGGCAACTCATTAGCGTTATTTAGCTGGGTGGATGCTGATGCACCAATGGTGGGTGACATAGATAATCGGATGTGGCAATATGCAGATGCTCTCGTTTCCTCGACACGGGCCAGCATCTCTGCTGTGGAAAAAACATCTAATGAATCCACACAAATGCTCGGTAAGGTGTTGGAAAAATTGTCCCAGATGGAGGACAGACCCTGCTCCCCACCTGCACCGATGAATGTCTCAGCCATCAGGAGACAGCGTCCCCCTGCAAGACCTACTCGGGAGAGATGGTATACATCATGAGGCACCCTGTGGTTTTTCCTGCATCACCATGGAGAAGACATGAGGAAATGGGATGGAAAACCTACCTCAGCTTTACGGACACGTGTACATGAGTTACAGGGTGAACCAACTAGGAATGGGGCTTCATCCAGGAAACTTGTTGCTCCATTTTCCCATGGGTAGCTCTCCAGACAGCATAGATGGGCTTCAGATCCTTATTTACCAGATGTGAATAGGGATCGAATCTACATGAGCTGCTCGAACCGAGATGTCGATAACAAACACTATGTTGAGGATCAGAGGGGCCCTGCCTCCAGCCAGGTGGAGGATAGGGACAACCGCGTTTGTTGGACTCTGGATTTGATGGCCTGGCACATCAGAAATACAGCAGTATAAAGCTCTAGTGGACACTGGTGCACAAGGTACCATAATGCTATCAAACTATCAAGGGACAGAATCGATTTCTATCTCTGGTGTGACATGGGACTCCCAAGAGTTGATTGTACTGGAAGCTGAAGTGAGTCTGACTGGGACTGAGTGGCAGATGCACCCTATTGTGACTGGCCCAGATGCCCCATGCATTCTTGGTATAGATGACCTGAGAAGAGGATATTTCAAGGACCCGACAGGGTACTAGTGAGCATTTGGGGTAGCGGCCGTGGAGATGGAAGAAATTAGACAGCTGTCTACCCTGCCCGGTCTATCAGAGGACCCTTCTATTGTGGGGGTGCAGAGGGTTGAGGAGCAAAAGGTGCCTATTGCTACTACAGTGGTCCACCGACAGCAATATCGTACAAACAGAGACTCGCTGATCCCCATCCACGAGCTGATCTGTCAACTGGAGAGCCAAGGCGTGATCAGCAAAACACGCTCACCCTTAAACAGTCCCATATGTTGAGGTGTTGGAGCGAGTCCAGAGGAGGGCGACCAAGCTGGTGAAGGGTCTGGAGCGTATGACCTATGAGGAACGGCTGAGGGAGCTGGGGTTGTTTAGCCTGGAGAAGAGGAGGCTCAGAGGTGACCTTATTGCAGTCTACAACTACCTGAAGGGAGGTTGTAGTAGAGTGGGAGTCGGCCTCTTCTCCCAGACAACTAGCGATAGGACAAGAGGACATAGCCTCAAGCTTTGCCAGGGGAGGTTCAGGTTGGACATTAGGAAGAATTTCTTTTCAGAAAGGGTTATTAGACATTGGAATGGGCTGCCCAGGGAGGTGGTGGAGTCACCATCTCTGGATGTGTTTAAGAAAAGACTGGACATGGCACTTAATGCCATGGTCTAGTTGACATGGTGGTGTCAGGGCAATGGTTGGACTCGATGATCCCAGAGGTCTCTTCCAACCTGATTGATTCTGTGATATGGTCAGTGCGAAAGTCCAGTGGGGAATGGACTGTGGATTATCATGGCCTGAACGAAATAACACCAATGCTGAGTGCTTCTGTGCTGGATATGTTAAAACTCCATTACAAACTGGAGTCAAAGGCAGCTGAGGAATTGGACTGGGCTGCTGGCAGCCCTGACCTTGAAGGAATTTAGCAAGAAAACAGGATGTGAGAAAAACAAGATACGGAGTGCCATTCCAGCTGCCAACCATGGACTCGTGGCTGGTGCGTGATGGCCAATCAGCAGTTGTGGTTGGGTGTGTGAACAGCGAGTGCAACCAATCATAAAGCTAGCCAGCTAGAGGAGGGAAGATATAAAAAAATGGAGTGAAATAAACACAGGTGCTATTTTGCTCTTGCTTTGCTGCCTGCTTGAAACTATCTTTCTGTTTTTATTTGACCGCCGTGACAAATATAATGACAAATGGTGCCCTGTGTGAGGCATGACCGGAGCATTTAGAGGTGCTGAGAGACTGCGGACAACAAGCAGTGACGGCGGTGCCCAATGTAGCTGAGACAGGTGGAGTGAGCCTGAGGTCCGGATCACTGTAACGGACACCTGAAGAGGTGAGCTGTTGAGGACATTAATATAGGTGCTAAAATTTCAGCTGAGGAAAATTCCATACTAACAATATTGATGAGCATACTTGAAAGGAGGGGCATCAAATATGAGGAGAGTGCCCTGAGAACATTGCTGGTATGGTGTAAAAAGAATGATTTGCCAGCTACGGCACAGACTGCTTTTGAAGTTAGTACATGGTAAAGCGCTGGAATGTCTCTGTTTGAGGCTGCCTCAAGGGGGGATGAGATCGCCACTGCGTCGTTGACGATGTGGAGATTATTCTTAGACTAACTGGAGCAAATGAAGGCGGACAGAGGCAAAGGCGGTGGCTGAGGTGGCTACAGCCCCTTTCACAGTGACTCTGCCCTCTGCGCTGCCAGAGCTCCCTCTGCCCCCCCCACCGCCCATAGAACAGCAGCAGAACATTGATCCTTCTACCGTCCCTTTACCTGAATCTGAGACTGAGCCACCCTTAATAGACCTTTCTGAAGAGATGGAAGCAGGACATAGTTGCTGCAGAGCCCGAGGCTCGGGAAAGTCAGGCGGTAGCATGGAGGAGTTATTCACACTGTAGCCAGTCCAGGTTATTGTGTCTGGCCCGGACCTGGCCAGGTTCTGGAGAAAATTGAGAGCACGCACTTGCGGACGGTGATTTGGGGCTGCGGCTGCTATGGGTGGGGAGCTATTGGCTTGCCCAGTATATCGAAGGGATGGAAATGGCCCACCTGAATGGGAGCCATTCCATTGGGTAGCGATTAAGGAGTTAAGAGCTACATGTATGCAACATGGTCTGGGCTTGCCCTATGCTCAGTTGTTATTGCATAGTATTTTTATGGGAGACTTGACAGCCCGTGACTGCCGTGCGATTGCTCAAGTGATGCTGACCCCTATGCAAATGTTGCTTTTTGAGGCAAACTGGAGGTGAGTTGCTAACGAACAGGCATTGATGAATTTGGAATATCCACAAGATGATCCCCGTTTTGGGGCCAGGATACCACAGTTGATGGGAGATCCTCTGATGAATTCTCCCCAATTGCAAGCTCGCTTGCATCCTTTAGTCCTGCAACAAGGAAAAGAACTGGCCTTCCAGGCCCTGTTGCAGGTCTCAGATAACAGTGCTCCTCAACGATCTTGGACCACAATAAAACAAGGTCCAGGTGAGGGATATGTGTCCTTTTTAGATTGGTTGAGAGATGCCTTAGAAAAACAAATACAAAACAGAGCTGCTAAAAAAGCGTTGTTACTACAGTTAGCGAAGGACAACGCAAACGAGGATCGCAGGAAAGTTATTGCAGGGATGGCAAATCGCAACCCCACCTTAACCAAGCTAATGGATGCTTGCGGGAAAGTAGGAACCACCTCGTTTCAGATGGAGCATTTAGCAAAAACATTTGCGGCAGCAGTTAAGGTAGTTCGTTGTTGTTATACATGTGGGCAAGAAGGTCACTTTAAGAAAAACTGCCCTAAGAAGTTGAAGCTGAGTGGGAGAGGTAACTCTGTTTTGATGTGTCATTGCTGTGGGAAGCTGGGGCATTTTGTGAAGCAATGCAGGTCTAAGTATAATGCTCAAGGTCAGCTGATAACAAGCAGTTGCAGAGTGCAGGGAAACTGGAGAAAGAACGCGGGGGGGAACTGCATGCTGACACAAATGAATTTTCCCAGCCAGTTCCAGGCCTCTGCAGTCAACTTGCAGCCCGAACCGCAGGGAGTGCTGGACTGGATGTTACCACAGCAACCGCAATCACAATAGAGAATAGCAGAGTGCATAAGGTTCCATTGAATGCCGTGGGACCCATTGGAAATGGGTTAAGTGCACTATTACTTGGACGTTCTAGTGTAACCTTGCAAGGTCTCTTTGTTTTACCAGGAGTTATTGATGCAGACTATACATTTAGGTTATTGATCTGAAGGATTGTTTTTTTCACCATCCCTTTACATGAAACTGACAAATGCAAATTTGCTTTTTCAATACCTAGTAGGAACAACATGGTGCCTTGTCAATGATATCGGTGGATGGTATTACCGCAAGGCATGAAAAACAGTCCCACAATATGTCAATGGCATGTAGCAAAGGCGTTGACACCAGTACGGGAGCAATTTCCACGGGTATCCTGTTATCATTACATGGACGATATTCTTGTGTCAGCTGCAGATAAAGCAGAACTTCAACAAGTATATCCAGTTCTGCGGCAATCATTGGCCACTTTTGGGCTGTGTATAGCACCGGAAAAGGTTCAGCAGCAGGCCCCATGGAAGTACTTGGGAGTTAAGGTCTTGGATCAGACAATTGAGCCACAATCCATCCAATTCCGAGTAAACGTCAAAACCCTGAATGATGTGCAGAAATTATTGGGGATCATCAATTGGGTAAGGCCATACTTGGGCCTCCCGACTGCTCAATTGAAGCCGCTCTTTGACCTGTTGAAAGGAGACACTGATTTGATGTCTCCCCGGTCATTGAGAGTGGAAGCCACCTTGGCTTTAGAGGAAGTGGCCAATGGTATGTGGCAGAAAAAGGTACATCCTGTGGATTTAGAGACGCCAGTAAGTTTATACGTAGCCATTGCCAACTATCATCCCATGGGATTACTGGGCCAGTGGAATGAGCGCTGGCAGGATCCGCTACACGTTCTAGGGTGGCTGTTTTTATCCGTTCAACCACGAAAAACAGTGAGCACTCAGATTGAGCTGATATCGAAAATAATCATGAAAGGATGCACACGGTGCGTTCAACTCACAGGCCGAGACCCCAGTCAACTGATAATTCCCATTGAACACGATTATGTAAGCTGGTGTACGGCAAACAGTTTACCATTTCAATTGGCCCTGGAAGGATTTGAAGAGCAGGTATCTTATCTTCCCAGTCACAAATTATTACAAACTCATTCAGAGTTACAAGTGATTCAAAAGCCGCTGGCAGCGGATAGCCCAGTACAAGGCTCCACGGTCTTTACTGATGGCTCTGGAAAATCGGGAAAAGCAGTAGTTACCTGGTATGACGGAAGGCAATGGCAGGAATTGGTGCATTTAGTACAGGGATCACCTCAATTGGTTGAACTTAGTGCTGCCATTGTTGCTTTTAAAACATTTTCGCATTGTGCTGTAAACACTGTTACAGACTCTGCTTATGTAGCAGATATTGTGCAGCGTGTTGATCGTGCACTACTCAAAGAGGTAAACTCAGAACAATTATTTTTGTTGCTAAAAATGCTATGGACTGTAGTGAACCAATGTATGCATAGGTATTATATCTTGCATATTCGCAGCCACACCAGTCTGCCAGGATTCATATGTGAAGGGAACACACGTGCCGACGCTCTCGCAGCCCCTGCTTGGACCCCTCCAGTGCCAGACCTAGTTCATCAAGCATTTCTGTCTCACCAGTTTTTTCACCAAGGGGCCCGGGCGTTAGTCCGTCAATTCAAGATCTCTTTTGCAGACGCAAAATCTATCACCGCTGCTTGTCCGGAGTGTCAACACCTAGGACCTGGACTGGTGTTTCCACGTGGGGTTAACCCGTGCGGCTGCCAAGCCTTGGACCTGTGGCAAACGGACGTAACACATATTCCCTCTTTTGGTCGCCTACAATATGTTCATGTTTCTGTGGATACTTTTTCTAAGGTCATGTGGGCATCGGCCCATGACAGCGAGAAAGCAGTCAACACCATCTCACATCTTCGGCAAGCCTGGGCTGCCCTTGTGATTCTAAAACGTATTATGACAGACAACGGGCCAGCATATGCATCTGCACGCATGGCCCGATTTCTCGCCTCCTGGGGGGTGGAACATGTTACTGGCATTCCTCATTCCCTGACCAGCCAGGCCATTGTGGATGGAGTGCACCACACTCTGAAGCAACTTCTTGAAAAACAAAAAGGGGGAATGAGCTCTGAGACCCCGCATGCTTGCCTATGGAAGGCTGTGTACACATTGAATCATTTAACTGTGCCAACCGGGAAAGAGTGTCCTGTAATTATCTCTCATTTTTTGTCTTTGTAGGGAGGCGATCCTCTTGTCAGGGCAAAGGTTTTAGCACAAGACCTGCAAAAGGGAAAGTGGACAGGCCCGTGGGATTTAGTTACCTGGGGACGTGGGTATGCTTGTGTCTCCACAGATGCAGGGCCACAGTGGTTTCCCACCAGGTGTGTTAAGTGTGCTTTGGAACCTGGAGCTGACAAGAGGACACCAGCCGATAGTCCTTCCGCCAACACCTTGGGAGGGGAGTCACAACGTTTGGGTGACTCTGATGCGGAGCCTGAACCAGATGCAGTTCTGTGCCTCCTTAGCTCAGCCTGAACAACCCTTTCATACATGTCTAGTGGGGGTCCCCTTAAACGGATCTGAAAGCAAAAATTACCAAAGGGTTTATTCCTAATTTGTGGGGATAGGGCTTGGCCAAGGTTGCCCAGTAAGAAGGTGGGAGGTCCGTGTACCATAAGCAAATTAAGTCTAGTAATGCCTATGCAAAAAGTCATACTAACCTACATAAGGCCAGGCAAAAAAGAAGTGTCCCTAACATAGGGATAGAATGTAACGATGCTGCCCAAGGGTTGATGCAACTGCAAAATTTAGCTTGCTGGGTTGCAAAAAGAGCTAACCAAACTTCTAGAGTTTTAGAAGCATTAGCCAATGATGTAGATAGTATTCGACATGCTACCTTGCAAAATAGAGCTGCTATAGACTTTTTATTATGAGCGCATGGTCATGAGTCATGGGTTCTTAGATGACTGGCTGGGTCACCTAGAATTTGGGGGATGGCTGACAGGATTGATAAAGATGGGACTTATGGGATTGTTTGTAGTTTGTATCATCATGCTCGTGTTACCGTGTTTGTTTTCTTGTTTGCAAAGGGCCCTGCAACGGATGATAAACACGGCCTTTTTGGTTGAAAAACAAAAAGGGGGAATTGAGGGATTGGACTGGGCTGCTGGCGGCCCTCATTTTGAAGGAATGGAACTATGTCCTTGAAACGGTTAAACCTGAGAGCGAAGAGGAATTTAGCAAGAAAACAGGATGTGAGGAAAAACAAGATACGGAGTGACATTCCAGCTGCCAGCTATGGACTCATGGCCAGCGTGTGATGGCCAATCAGCGGTTGTTGTCGGGCGCGTGAAGGGCGAGTGCAACCAATCATAAAGCTAGCCAGCTAGAGGGGGGAATATAAAAAAAATGGAGTAAAATAAACACAGGTGCTCTTTTTGCTTTTGCTCTTGCTCTTGCTTTGCTGCCTGCTTGAAACTATCTTTCTGTCTCCTGTTTTTATTTGACAGCCGTGACAAACATAATGACAGGCTAGTGATCGTGAAACATCAGCCAGCTGCTTGTAGAATATTTCATCTGTCTCTTCATCGTGGTTGGGTGGTCTATAACAGGCTCCCACCAGGATATCTGCCTTGCTGGCCTTCCCCCTGCTTCTTACCCATAGGCACTCAACCTTATCATTGCTATCCTTAAGCTCTATACAGTCAAAACACTCCCTAATGTAAAGGGCCACCCCATCACCTCTCTTTCCTCTCCTGTCCCTTCTGAAAAGCTTGTAGCCATCCATTGCAGCACTCCAGTCATGTGAGTCATCCCACCACATTTTCATGATGGTGACTACATCATATCTTTCCTGCTGTACAATGACCTCCAGCTCCTCCTGTTTGTTACCCATGCTGCGTGTGTTGTTGTAGATGCACTTCAGCTGGGCTATCGGTTTCTCCCCCAACTCTGGCATTCCACCCCTAGGCTCATTTCTAGCAAGCCAGGTTTTATCCTCCCTTTATTTTAGGCTCTAAACAATGGAGACTCTCATTTAAGCAGGCATGGTGCAGTAAGTCACAGGCAGCAATGGATATACTCCAGTTCTACCTTTTTACTCCTTTTCATGCTGAATTGGTTTACCTTTCAAATTAACTGTACTTTGTTCTTCATTTTCCATATAGTCCACTGGCTCTGCCTGGTTTCCAGGTGCATTTTATTATCAGGAAGTTGGATGTTTCACAGATGAGGTTTTGGGGAATATCAGGGCCATCTGTATCATGAAGGGAAACCAAAACAGTTAGCTGATGTTTTGCTATCCTAGTGTGACAGTTGGGCTGCTAGCTTCCTGAAAGCATCACCATTTGTTTCTGCTGAGTCTAGACTGTGTGCCTCACAAATACATGGTAATAGTTATGCTCAAACCATATAAATAATATGCTTCAAAAAAACCCCAATAAAACAGATGAATAATTATTATCAGCCCCATCTGACCAACACTTGACTCTAGGCTTCTAAGTGGGTAGGTAGTGTGGTAAATCACATGCAAATATGTTCACAAGCTCCAGGCTCTGACCTGGAAGAGTTTCACTGAAACTCTGCCAAGACTTTTCCAAAATTCTGAGTGTCAGTTTAGCTGCTGAGCAATGTAGGAATGCTGTCAGCTGTGCGTCACATTTTCTTACATGCCAGCCCTACCACTGCTTTTAATTCTCCAAGCAAGTCATGTCAAGGAGAGGTTCCCTTTAGCATGAAGTCCATCCTGAATTTGAAAGTTAAAGCAAACCCCAAATGGCTCATCCTCTTCACTGTCGCTTTGAAAGTGCCCATCTTTTTCTTTTAAATCTTCTTCTTTGCTCCCATACTAGAGCAGTGTTGAATGCCTTCCTGGAGAAGATGGACAGTGCTCCTGATACCAGACAGTTTAGTAAAAGTAAGCCTCAAAGTAGGCCCAAAAAGGCCTACTCTGTGTAACCTTTAGAGAGAATCAACTTTTCTTTCAGCAATTTTCCTTTCGGCTAAAATAACAGTATGTTCTGAAGCTAACGGCATGTTTTAAAGACAGGGTCTGCTTCTAGGACTGATAACACTTAGAGTTATAGTCATCACTGATTCTTGCTTGCGCTTAGTCTTAGAGAATCCAAGGTCTCCGTTAAATTCCTCACTAATTATAAAGAAGGGCCAGACATAAGCAAGACTGTGAACAACATCTTTGTAGTGTCTTAAATGACTTGATTCACAGCTCTGGCGCCAAGAGTAGAGATAAATCCTGTAAGAACCAGAACAGTATCTTCTCCTTGGAGCCACCTGCATGTGTCAACAAAAAGGCCTCGACCACTCTTGCGCAGAAGCGGGGTTATACAGCAGATAGCATAACTATGGGGGGGGGTTATGCAGCGGATAGCGGGGTTATGCAGCAGATAGCATAACTATGACCACTAGAGACCACCCGAGACCACCCAAGACCCCTTCCCCAATTTAGTAAGCATGCACAAAGATGATTACATAATATATTAGCATATGCATAAGGTTTCTTGGAATAGGTGGGCTTTCTCAGAATTGTATAAATATTCATTTTTCTATAATGTATATAATGAGTATGCTTTTGTCCCTTGGTGTGCATGCTAGGAGGAGAGATCCCCCATGCACCCAGCGCTGCAATAAAACAACGTTGGCTTTCTAAACCGTCATTTGGGTTAGAGAGAGTTTTCTTGGTTACTATTTTTCGGTAACATTCCCAACAGAGAGGGTAACCATGCTAACATGAGACTAAGCAGAGCACTTATTTCAAGTCTCATACACTTTTCCCCAAAAGGTAGCTGTCCTGGTTTCATTGGGATTTTGTTTCAGTTTGTGGCCAGCCATGGTGATCAAGGCCCTTAGCAGTTAAATGCAGGGCAGCTGAACCAGGCTGGCCCACAGGTGTATTCTATATCATTGACATCAAGCTCACTATAAAAGGGAGGGCTTGTTAGGAAGAGGTGGGGCTTTTCCTGCTCACCTTGCCTCTCCTGTCAGCCTGACCTCGGTGCCAGGCAAGGTGATGGAACAGATCATCCTGAGTGCCATTACACAGCACATGCAGGACAATCGGGGCATCGGGGCCAGCCAACATGGATTCATGAAAGGCAGGTCCTGCTTGACCAACCTGGTCTCCTTCTATGACCAAGTGACCCACTTAGTAGATGAGGGCAGGGCTGTGGATGTAATCTATCTAGACTTCAGTAAGGCATTTGACACTGTCTCCCACAGCATCCTCCTAGACAAACTGGCTGCCTGGGGCTTGGATGGGTGGACTCTTCAATGGGTTAAAAACTGGCTGGATGGCCGAGCCCAGAGAGTGGTGGTGAATGGGGCAAAGTCCAACTGGCGGCCGGTCACTAGCGGTGTTCCCCAGGGCTCAGTTCTGGGGCCGGTGCTGTTCAATATCTTTATAGATGATCTAGACGTAGGGGTTGAGTGCACCCTCAGTAAATTTGCAGATGACACCAAGCTGGGTGGGAGTGTCGATCTGCTGGAGGGTAGGAAGGCCCTACAGAGGGATCTGGACAGGTTAGATAGATGGGCCGAGACCAACGGCATGAGGTTCAACAAGAACTAGTGCCGGGTCTTACACTTCGGCCACAACAACCCCATGCAGCACTACAGGCTGGGGGAAGAGTGGTTAGAAAGCGGCCCAGTGGAAAGAGACCTGGGGGTGCTGATCGACAGCCGGCTAAACATGAGCCAGCAGTGTGCCCAGGTGGCCAAGAAGGCCAATGGCATCCTGGCCTCTATTAGGAATAGTGTAGCCAGCCAGTCTAGGGAAGTGATCATCCCTCTGTACTCAGCACTGGTGAGGCCGCACCTTGAGTACTGTGTCCAGTTCTGGGCCCCGCACTTCAAGAAGGATGTTGAGGTGTTGGAGCGAGTCCAGAGGAGGGCGACCAAGCTGGTGAAGGGTCTGGAGGGTCTGACCTATGAGGAACGGCTGAGGGAGCTGGGGTTGTTTAGCCTGGAGAAGAGGAGGCTCAGAGGTGACCTTATTGCAGTCTACAACTACCTGAAGGGAGGTTGTAGTGAAGTGGGAGTTGGCCTCTTCTCCCGGGCAACTAGCGATAGGACAAGAGGACACAGCCTCAAGCTTTGCCAGGGGAGGTTCAGGTTAGACATCAGGAAGAATTTCTTTACAGAAAGGGTTATTAGACATTGGAATGGGCTGCCCAGGGAGGTGGTGGAGTCACCATCTCTGGATGTGTTTAAGAAAAGACTGGACATGGCACTTAGTGCCATGGTCTAGTTGACAGGGTGGTGTCAGGGCAAAGGTTGGACTCGATGATCCCAGAGGTCTCTTCCAACCTGGTTGATTCTGTGATTCCTCCCTCTTCCTCATTTCCAAAGATTGTGATTCCTGGAGTAACTTGTTAGTGCTCTGTAGATAAATCTAGTTTTGTCTCTTTTGTGTTGTCATTTATATTGATTTTTATATTTCATTAAATCTGTTTAACTTCAACCTACAAGTCTCCCTCCTTTTTCCAATTCCCTTCCTCATTTGGGGAAGGGACATTGGGTGATAGAAAAACTGTTTATTGTTTAGCCCTGGGTGCAGGCTAAATGAGGACACTGAGGTACTCAACAAATTCTTTGCCTCAATCTTCAACGGCAAGCGCTCTAGCCACACTGCCCAAGTCACAGAAGGCAAAAGCAGGGACTAGGAGGATAAAGAACTGCCCGCTGTAGGAGAAGATCAGGCTCGAGACCATCTAAGGAACCTGAAGGTGCACAAGTCCATGGGACCTGATGAAGTGCATCTGCGGGCCCCGAGGGAACTGGCAGATGAAGTTGTTAAGCTGCTATCCATCATTTTTGAGAAGTCGTGGCAGTCTGCTGAAGTTCCCACTGACTGGAAAAGGGGAAACATAACCCCCATTTTCAAGAAGGGAAAAAAGAAGAGCCGGGGAACTACAGGCCAGTCAGTCTCACCTCTGTGCCTGGCAAGATCATGGAGCAGATCCTCCTGGAAACTATACTGAGGCAGATGGAAATCAAGGAGGTGATTGGTGACAGCCAACATGGCATCACTAAGGGCAAATCGTGCCTGACAAATTTGGTGGCCTTCTACGATGGGGTTACAGCATTGGTGGATAGGGGAAGAGCGACTGATGTCATCTACCTCGACTTGTGCAAAGCATTTGACACTGTACCGCACGACATCCTTGTCTCTAAATTGGAGAGACATGGACTTGATGGATGGACCACTCGGTGGATAAGGAATTGGCTGGATGGTTGCACTCAAAGAGTTATGGCCAACGGCTCGATGTCCAAGTGGAGACCAGTGACGAGTGGCATTCCTTAGGGAATGGGAACCGGTGCTGTTTAACATCTTTGTCAGCGACATGGACAGTGGGATTGAGTGCACCCTCACCAAGTTTGCTGATGACACCGAGCTATGTGGTGCGATCGACATGCTGGAAGGAAGGGATGCCATCCAGAGGGACCTTGACAGGCTTGAGAGTTGGGTCCGTGGCCTGGTTTGGACTAAAACAGAACCAATTTTCCTTTTAGTGATTTTTACTTTCAGCTAAGTCTCTTCTAAGTAACTGCACTTTCTGAAACTAACTGCATGTTTTGCAGACAGTGTCTGCTTCCAGGACTGATAATGCTCAAAGTTTGTAGTTATCACTGAGGCACGGGTAGGAACGGTATGCAGAAAGGCTCTTGCTGTACTTATTCTTAGAGAAACCAAGGTCACTGCTAAATTCCTCACTGTTTATGAGTGAAGAGCCGTAGAAGGGTTGCACCTCCAGGGAGGAGCGGACAGGACAGGTGACCCAAAATTGACCAACGAGGTATTCCATCCCATACACATCATTCTCAGTATAAAGCTGAGGGATCACGAGGGTCCCTTCTCCTTCTGCTATAGCCGGCATCCCAAGAGGACTCTGTCCATTTTCCTGCTGCCCCCAATCCCAATCCATGCATCCCTGAATCCAGTTCCTGTCCATCACTGGGCCCAGCCTGGGCCTTCCCAGAGCCTGCCCTGCAGTGGTGATGTAACTGACATCAGGGGAGCTCAATCTTGGTTTTGTATATATTTAATTATTTCCATTATTATACTCTTTTTCATTATTATAGTTCATTAAAACTGTTTTAACTTTCCAACCCACAAGTGTCTCTCCCTTTTCTCTTTTCCTTCCCCTTCTGGCAGGGGGAAGGGTTAATAGAGAGCGTCTGCCACCGGTTTTATAGCCAGACCAGCTTTAAACCGTGACAGCCCGTGTGAACTGCATGAAGTTCAACAAGGCCAAGGTCCTGCACGTGGGTTGGGGCAATCCCAAGCACAAATACAAGCTGGGCAGAGAATGGATTGAGAGCAGCCCTGAGGAGAAGGACTTGGGGGTGATGGTTGATATGAAGCTCAACATGAACTGACAATGTGTGCTTGCAGCCCAGGCGGCCAACCATATCCTGGGCTGCATCAAAAGAAGCGTGGCCAGCAGGTCGAGAGAGGTGATTCTGCCCCTCTACTCTGCTCTCATGAGACCCTACCTGGTGTACTGCATCCAGCTCTTGGGCCCCCAACATAAGAAGGACATAGACCTGTTGGAGCAAGTCCAGAGGAGGGCCACGAAGATGATCAGAGGGCTAGAGCACCTCTCCTATGAAGACAGGCTGAGAGAGTTAGGGCTGTTCAGTATGGAGAAGAGAAGGCTCTGGGAAGACCTTATAGAAGCCTTCCAGTACCTGAAGGGGGCCTACAGGAAAGCTGGAGAGGGACTTTTTACAAGGGCATATAGTGATAGGACGAGGGGTAATGGTTTTAAACTGAAAGAGGGTAAGATATTTAGGAAGAAGTTGTTTACTGTGAAGGTGGTGAGACACTGGAACAGGTTGCCCAGAGAAGTTGTGGATGCCCCCTCCCTGGCAGTGTTCAAGGTCAGGTTGGAGGGGGCTTTGAGCAACCCGCTCTAGTGGAACCATGTCCCTGCCTGTGGCAGGGGGGTTGGAACTAGATGATCTTTAAGGTCCCTTCCCACCCAAACCGTTCTATGATTCTATGATAAATGCCTTAAGAAAAGAGATCAAGGAGAAGCACTGGGACAGGTTCTAAGAGAAGAAGTGCTTACATGGGTACCTCCTCATCCTCCCAGCTCTGGTATCTTCTCCATGTGCTGGAGTTTCCATGGTGAAATCAGTCAAACAAGTAAAATCTCATTCCATCCTCAGAATGAGAATCCCACCAGAGATCGGGCTGTACCGGGGGGTTTCCGTACCCAGGGCCACCCGAGCAGCAGCCCCGAGTCCCATCTGGACCCGGAAGTTCCCGGCAACAAATCAGGTGAGGAGGGGGCGTAGTCAGAAGCACCGCGGAAAGATTTGAAGGGCCCCTGGGGAGCACGAGCGACCCGGAGCGCGGCACAGCAGTTTGCACGTGCAGGGAGGGCAGCGCAGGGAGGGCCCTGCAAACCGCCTGTAGGTCCACATCCCAGGCAAGTGCTTCAGGCCCCTGCCAAAATGGTGTGCACTTGCCTCAGAGCCAAAACCAGCGTTTCTGCAGAGAAGGCCCCTGGGAAGTCTGATGCTTTCACCCAGACGGAGCTAGTAAGGAAAGAGACTTCAGTACAGGTTGTAGGCTGCAACGAGTGCCCCAACCCTTCCCCTGGTGAAAAGGTAAGTATCTGTTTAAGGTGTGCACAGGTTGATGATCTGTTATGTGAAGTGACCGAGTTGAAGGAAACAGTTAGAAGGCTGCGCAGTATTAGAGGAGCCAAAGCAGAGATAGGTGGTATCAGCACCATGCCCCCTTAGAAGACACCACTAAGAAAGAGGCTCCTTGGACCGTGGTGACCCACAAAAGCAAGACTCCGCCTCAGTCTCCACCCTCCAGTATCACAACCAAAACCAGATATGAAGCTTTAACAGCTATAGATACCCACGAGCAAGATCCACAAGGTGTAACCATACCAGCAGCAGACAGCGGATACCATAAAAAGAAATGACGAGTGCTCGTGGTGGGTGACTCTCTGTTGAGGGGCACTGAGGCGCCCATCTGCCGACCTGACAGAGAGTCACGAGAGGTATGCTGCCTTCCAGGTGCTAAGGTGCGAGATATTGCCGAGAGGGTGCCACAACTTGTTAAGAGATCGGACTACTATCCTCTGCTCTTCTTTCATGTGGGCATGAATGACACCACGAGCCGGAACCTGGGTAGGATCAAGGAAGACTACAAAGCCCTGGGGGTGCAAGTGAAGAATATTGGTGCCCAAGTTATCTTCTCCTCCATTTTACCCGTCAGAGGAAAGGGGGCAACCATAAATAGACGTATAATGGAAATCAACTCTTGGCTTCGTGGTTGGTGCCATCGTGAGGGTTTTGGCTTTTATGACAACGGGACACTCTTTGACAACTATAACCTGTTAGGGAGGGATGGGATCCACCTGTCTAAAAGAGGCAAGGGAATCTTTGGCAGCAGGTTGGCCAGCTTGGTGAGGCGGGCTTTAAACTGAAGGACTTAGGGGGTGGGGTCCAGAGTGGTAATGCTCATGCCATAGCCTCTATTGGGGGAATAAGCCAGGCCAATCAGAGCAGAGAGAAAGGTTCCTTAGCTGCCTCCCAAGATAGGAACAAGAAAGTCAACCATCTCAAGGGTATGTATAGACATCACGGATCCTCTTGCACCCCTCCTGGGAAACCTGCATGCTTGGCTACCTCTCTGAAATGCTTGTATACCAATGCATGCAGTATGGGGAATAAACAGGAAAAATTAGAGATCTATGTGAGGTCGCAGGGCCATGATCTCACTGCAGTTACAGAGACATGGTGGGATAGCTCTCATGACTGGAATGCTGTCATCGATGGGTACGTACTTTTTAGGAAAGACAGGCCAGCAAGGCAAGGAGGTGGAGTTGCCCTTTATGTGAGAGAGCAACTGGAATGTATCGAGCTGAGCCTAGGGAAGGATGAAGAACAAGTAGAGAGCCTATGGGTAATAATTAAGGGGCAGGCTAACATGGGTGACACTGTTGTGGGGGTTTACTACAGGCCACCTGATCAGGAAGAGGAAGTAGATGAGACATTCTACAGACAGCTGGAAGTAGCCTTGCCATTGCAGGCCCTAGTTCTCATGGGGGACTTCAATCACCCCAATATCTGCTGGAAACAGAAACGTGGTGGGATGACTCTCATGACTGGAGTGCTGCTATAGATGGCTATAAGCTCTTTAAGAGGGACAGGCGAAGCAGGAGAGGCGGTGGGGTAGCGCTGTATGTTAGGGAGTGCTTGGACTGTGTCGAAATCGAGGAAGATGGTGAGGATGACAAGGTTGAATGTCTATGGGTAAAGATCAGGGGGAAGGTCGCCAGGGCGGACATTACGGTGGGAGTCTGTTATAGACCACCCAACCAGGATGAGCAGGCGGATGAGGCGTTTTACAAGCGGCTGTCAGAAGCCGCCCGGTCGCCGGCCCTTGTACTCGCGGGCGACTTCAACTTGCCGGATGTCTGCTGGAAATACAACATGGCAGAGAGGAAGCAATCTAGGAGGTTCCTACAATGTGTGGAGGACAACGGCAAGTCGGCAACGGCAGTGGCCAGTCAGCAACGGCAATGGCGGCAGCAGCGGCGGCGGCAGTGTCTGAGGTTGGTGCGGGGAGAGATCGGGCTGTGGCGGGCGGGCGGTTTCCGTGCGATTTCCGTGCTCGGGGGGGGCCCGGAGCAGCAGCCCGAGACCCGCCTGGACCTGGAAGTTCCCGGCAACGAATCAGGAGAGGAGGGGGCGTAGCACCACCCCCTGTGATCAGGTGATAAAGAGCCTCTGGGAGGACAGGGACTAGTCCCTGCCCAGAGGGGGGAGGGGGAGTCAGCAGTGACTGTGTGTGTCCTGGGGCGGGGGAGGGCACAGCCCCAGGGGCATGGCACTTTGCACAGCAGTTCTTGCAGGCAGGGTGGCAAGCAGGCAGGTATGGTTTCCACTCGGCGGGGCCCTAAGTCCCTTGCGGGTGCCAGAAAAGACATGGCAACCCAAACGGACCTGCTGCGGAAGCATGCAGAGGTGCAGGTGGCGGGCTGCAGGGAGTGCCAGAGCCTGGCCCTGGCACTCGAGCGTAACGGAGACCTCACCTGTGTGAGGTGCGAACAGGTCGACGACCTGATCTCCTTGGTGGCCCAGCTCAAGAAGGAGGTGGAAAGATAAGGAGTACAAGAGCATCCCAGGAAGAGGATGGCGGGCAGTGCTGTTCCCTGCCTGTCCTGGGGAAAACGGACGGGCCTAATGCTCCCCGGGAAGTGGAGGATCCTCTTCCTCCTCCACAAGGAGCAGGAGGAGACCTAGGGGATGGGGGGGAATGGAGGCAGGTCCCTGCTCGGGGTGGCAGGCGAATCCCATCCCGACCTTCCTCCCCTCCCCACGTCCCCCTGCAGAATAGGTATGAGGCGCTGGAGCCTGAGCGTCTTCCTGAGCGTCAGGAAGACACAAATCTAGGTGAAAGACCCTCTACGGGGCTACATAAACAGAAGCAACCAACTAGGAGGGTTGCAACCAGCTCCAAAAAGGAGAAAAGTAATTGTTATAGGTGACTCCCTACTAAGGGGAACGGAGGGCCCCATATGCAGGCCAGACCCGACTCACAGGGAAGTCTGCTGCCTCCCTGGGGCTCGGGTAAGGGATGTTGCCAGGAGGATTCCTCAACTGGTGAGGCCCTCTGACTACTACCCTCTATTAGGATTCCAGGTGGGTAGGGATGAGATTGAAGAGAGAAGTCCCAGGGCAATCAAAAGGGACTTCAGGGCCCTGGGGCGTTTGGTAAAGGGGGTAGGTACGCAGGTGATATTCTCCTCAATTCCTTCGGTGTTTGGTGAAAATAGGGAAAAGACTATGAAAGTACAACAGATTAATATGTGGCTGAGAGACTGGTGCCGGAGATGGGATTTTGGGTTTGTAGACCACGGGGCGGCTTCATGACACCGGGCCTGCTTATGCCAGATGGGGAACAGCTGAATCAGAAGGGGAAAAGGGTTATGGCCCAGAAGCTGGCAGGGCTGATCAAGAGGTCTTTAAACTAGGTTCGATGGGGGAGGGGGATAAGACCAGGGCAGCCACAAATGAACCTAGGGGTGACAGGCCTGTGTCAGGGGCAAGGCCGCTAGCCCAGCTGAAGTGCGTTTACACCAATGCACGCAGTATGGGCAACAAACAGGAAGAGCTAGAAGCCACTGTACAGCAGGAAGGTTACGATGTGGTTGCCATCACAGAAACGTGGTGGGATGACTCTCATGACTGGAGTGCAACTATGGATGGCTATAAGCTCTTTAAGAGGGACAGGTGAAGCAGGAGAGGCGGTGGGGTAGCGTTGTATGTTAGGGAGTGCTTGGACTGTGTTGCAATTGAGGAAGATGATGAGGATGACAAGGTTGAATGTTTATGGGTGAAGATCAGGGGGAAGGTTGGCAGGGCGGACATTACGGTGGGAGTCTGTTATAGACCACCCAACCAGGATGAGCAGGCGGACGAGGCGTTTTACAAGCGGCTGTCAGAAGCCGCCCGGTCGCCGGCCCTTGTACTCGTGGGCGACTTCAACTTGCCGGATATCTGCTGGAAATACAACATGGCAGAGAGGAAGCAATCTAGGAGGTTCCTCGAATGTGTGGAGGACAACTTCCTCATGCAACTGGTAAACGAGCCCACTAGAGGAGGGGCCCTGCTTGACCTGTTGTTTGTGAACAGAGAAGGACTAGGGGGAGATGTGAGGGTCGGTGGCCGTCTTGGGAGTAGCGACCATGAAATGTTAGAGTTTTCAATAGTGGGGGAAGTAAGGAGGGGCAAGAGCAGAACTTCCGCCTTAGATTTCTGCCAGGCAAGCTTTAGCCTGTTTAAGAGGCTGGTGGACCGAGTCCCTTGGGAATCGGTCCTGGAGGGCAAAGGAGTCCAGGAAGGCTGGACATGCTTCAAAAGGGAATTGTTAAATATTCAGGAGCAGGCTGTCCCAGTCTGTAGGAAGGCAAGCCATCGGGGAAAAAGACGGGCCTGGTTAAACAGAGAACTTAGGCTAGGACTTAAGGAAAAAAAAGAGAACCTACTTGCTCTGGAAGAAGGGTCGGGTAACTTGGGAGGTCTATAGGGATGTGGGCAGGTCATGTAGGGAGAAGATTAGAAGGGCCAAAGCTCAATTAGAGCTTGATTTGGCTGCTAAGGTCAAAGACAAGAAAAAAAGCTTTTACAAATACATGAACAGCAAAAGGAGGGTCAAGGAGAGCCTCCACCACTTGCTGAATGAGGAGGGTAGTGTAGTGTCAGGGGATGAGGAAAAGGCAGAGGTGCTCAATGCCTTCTTTGCCTCGGTCTTTAATGTCAGGACTGGTTGTCCTCAGGAGACTCGGCCCCCAGAGCCTGAAGTTAGGGACGGGGGGCTGTGTGAACCCCCCGTAATCCAGGAGGAGACGGTTAGTGACCTGCTGTGCCAGTTGGACACCCACAAGGCTATGGGCCCGGATGGGATTCACCCTAGAGTAATGAAGGAAGTGGCAAATGAACTTGCCAAACCACTGTCTATTATCTACCGGCAGTCCTGGTTAACTGGAGAAGTTCCAGCTGACTGGAAATTAGCAAATGTAACGCCCATCTACAAGAAGGGCCGGAAGGATGATCCAGGGAACTATACGCCTGTCAGCCTGACCTCGGTGCCAGGCAAGGTGATGGAACAGATCATCCTGAGTGCCATTACACAGCACATGCAGGACAATCGGGGCTAGCCAACATGGATTCGTGAAAGGCAGGTCCTGCTCGACCAACCTGGTCTCCTTCTATGACCAAGTGACCCACTTAGTAGATGAGGGCAGGGCTGTGGATGTAATCTATCTAGACTTCAGTAAGGCATTTGACACTGTCTCCCACAGCATCCTCCTAGACAAACTGGCTGCCCGGGGCTTGGATGGGTGGACTCTTCGATGGGTTAAAAACTGTCTGGATGGCCGAGCCCAGAGAGTGGTGGTGAATGGGGCAAAGTCCAACTGGCGGCCGGTCACTAGCGGTGTTCCCCAGGGCTCAGTTCTGGGGCCGGTGCTGTTCAATATCTTTATAGATGATCTAGACGTAGGGATTGAGTGCACCCTCAGCAAATTTGCAGATGACACCAAGCTGGGTGGGAGTGTCGATCTGCTGGAGGGTAGGAAGGCCCTACAGAGGGATCTGGACAGGTTAGATAGATGGGCCGAGACCAACGGCATGAGGTTCAACAAGAACAAGTGCCGGGTCTTACACTTCGGCCACAACAACCCCATGCAGCGCTACAGGCTGGGGGAAGAGTGGTTAGAAAGCGGCCCAGTGGAAAGAGACCTGGGGGTGCTGATCGACAGGCAGCTAAACATGAGCCAGCAGTGTGCCCAGGTGGACAAGAAGGCCAATGGCATCCTGGCCTCTATTAGGAATAGTGTAGCCAGCCAGTCTAGGGAAGTGATCGTCCCTGTGTACTCTGCACTGGTGAGGCCGCACCTTGAATCCTGTGTCCAGTTCTGGGCCCCGCACTTCAAGAAAGATGTTGAGGTGTTGGAGCGAGTCCAGAGGAGGGTGACCAAGCTGGTGAAGGGTCTGGAGCGTATGACCTATGAGGAACAGCTGAGGGAGCTGGGGTTGTTTAGCCTGGAGAAGAGGAGGCTCAGAGGTGACCTTATTGCAGTCTACAACTACCTGAAGGGAGGTTGTAGTGAAGTGGGAGTCGGCCTCTTCTCCCAGGCAACTAGCGATAGGACAAGAGGACACAGCCTCAAGCTTCACCAGGGGAGGTTCAGGTTGGACATTAGGAAGAATTTCTTCTCAGAAAGGGTTATTAGACATTGGAATGGGCTGCCCAGGGAGGTGGTGGAATCACCATCTCTAGATGTGTTTAAGAAAAGACTGGACATGGCACTTAGTGCCATGGTCTAGTTGACAGGGTGGTGTCAGGGCAACGGTTGGACTCGATGATCCCTGAGGTCTCTTCCAACCTGATTGATTCTGTGGAAAGACAACATAGCTAGGCACCCACAGTCCAGGAGGTTCCTACAGAGCGTTGACGGTAACTTTTTGACACAGGTGGTGGAGGAGCCAACGCAGAGAGGTGTGCCGCTAGACCTTGTGTTAACAAATAACAAAGGTCTGGTTGGGGATGTGAAAGTTGGGGGTATCCTGGGTTGTAGCGACCACGAGATGGTGGAGTTCAGGATTCTGCATGGAAGAAGCAGGGCAATAAGTAGGACCACAACCCTGGACTTCAGGAGAGCTGACTTTGGCCTCTTCAAGGACCTCCTTGGGGGTATCCCATGGGTTAGGGCTCTAGAGGGCAGGGGGGTCCCTGAGAGCTGGTCAATATTCAAACATCACTTCCTCCAAGCTCAAGATCGGTGCATCCCTATGATTAAGAAATCAAGCAAAGGGGGCAGGAGACCTGCATGGATGAGCAAAGAGCTTCTGGCAAAACTGAAATGAAAGAAGGAAGTCTATAGAATGTGGAAGAAGGGACAGGCCACTTGGGAGGAATATAGGAAGGTTGTCAGAGTATGCAGGGAGGCAACAAGGAAGGCCAAGGCCCGCTTGGAATTAAATCTGGCAAGGGACATCAAGGACAACAAGAAGGGCTTCTTCAGGTACATCAGCAGCAAAAGGAAGACTAGGGAACATGTGGGCCCGGTGCTGAATGAGGAGGGTGCCCTGGTGACAGAGGATACAGAGAAGGCGGAGTTACTGAATGCCTTCTTTGCCTCAGTCTTTACTACTAAGGCCAGCCCTCAAGAATCCCAGACCCTGGAGGTACAAGAGAAAGTCTGGAAAAAGGAAGACTTTCCCTTGGTTGAGGAGGATCAAGTTAGAGATCATTTAGACAAACTGGACACCCACAAATCTATGGGCCCTGACAGGATGCACCCACGAGTGTTGAGGGAACTGGCAGATGTTATTGCCCAGCCACTCTCCATCATCTTTGAAAGGTCATGGAGAACAGGAGAGGTTCCTGAGGACTGGAGGAAGGCCAATGTCACTCCAGTCTTCAAAAAGGGCAAGAAGGAGGACCCGGGTAACTATAGACCGGTCAGCCTCACCTCAATACCTGGAAAGGTAATGGAGCAGCTCATTCTGGATGCCATCTCTAAGCATGTGGAGAAGGTCATCAGAAGTAGTTAATATGGATTCACCAAGGGGAAATCATGCTTGACCAATCTGATGGCCTTCTATGATGACATGACTGGCTGGGTTGATGAGGGGAGAGCAATGGATGTTATCTGCCATGACTTCAGCAAGACTTTTGACACCGTCTCCCATAACATCCTCATAGGAAAGCTCAAGAAGTGTGGCTTAGATGAATGGACAGTGAGGTGGATTGAGAACTGGCTGAACAACAGAGCCCAGAGGGTTGTGATCAGTGGTGCTCAGTCTAGTTGGAGGCCTGTGGCTAGTGGTGTTCCCCAGGGGCCAGTATTGGGTCCGGTCCTGTTCAACTTATTCATCAACGACCTGGATGAAGGAACAAAGTGTACACTCAGCAAATTTGCTGATGACACAAAACTGGGAGGGGTGGCCAATACACCAGAAGGCTGTGCTGCCATTCAGCGAGACCTGGACAGACTGGAGAGCTGGGCGGAGAGGAACCTCATGAAGTTCAACAAAGGCAAGTGTAGAGTCCTGCACCTTGGGAGGAATAACCCCATGCACCGGTACAGGTTGGGGGCTGATCTACTGGAGAGCAGCTCTGCAGAGAAGGACCTGGGTGTTCTGGTGGACAACAAGTTCACCATGAGCCAGCAGTGTGCCCTTGTGGCCAGGAAGGCCAATGGTATCCTGTGGTGCATTAGGAAGAGTGTGGCTAACAGGCCAAGGGAGGTTATATCCTGCCCCTCTACACAGCCCTGGTGAGGCCACACCTGGAGTACTGTGTCCAGTTCTGGGCCCCCCAGTTCAAGAAAGATAAGGAATTACTGGAGAGAGTCCAGCGAAGGGCTACAGAGATGATCAGAGGACTGGAGCATCTCTCTTATGAGGAGAGGCTGAGAGAGCTGAGTCTGTTCAGCTTGAAGAAGAGAAGACTGAGGGGGGATCTTATCAACACTTACAAATACCTTAGGGGTGAGTGTCAAGAGGAGGGGGCCAGACTCTTCTCAGTGGTGCCCAGTGACAGGACAAGGGGCAATGGACACAAACTGAAACATGGGAAGTTCCATCTGAATATGAGGAAAAACTTCTTTACTTTGAGGGTGACAGAGCACTGGAACAGGCTGCCCAGAGAGGTTGTGGAGTCTCCTTCTCTGGAGATATTCAAAACCCGCCTGGACGCGACCCTGTGCAACATGCTCTAGGTGAACCTACTTTGGCAGGGGGTTGGACTAGATGATCTCCAGAGGTCCCTTCCAACCCTTAACCATTCTGTGATTCTGTGAAACCAAAGGCCAGGAAAAAAAAAATAAAATAGTATCTGTTTCCTAACAGAACCGTAAGAGTCTCAAAATCATTTTGATTTTCCTAAGGTTAGGAAACATAATTATACATACATCCTACAAACAAGACAGTTCCATCCATCTCATCTTTGGACAGTTCACACTACATTTGTCCCACTGGTATCTGAAGCACTGGCATTTAGCACTCCGACTGCACTGCTCTGACTGCTCAGATGTATCATTGGGTATATTTCTCCTCCGTAAGTATTCCATTGTATCTGTTGTCCTTCATGGACACGACAAATTGTCACATCTGAACCTACTGCCACCACTGTATTCTGAGGAAACACCCCACTCCCATTGGACTCAGTATCTTTTCCTAGCAGAGAAGGAAAAAGAGAAAACAAAAACAAACCAACCAACCAGCCCACCCACGTGAACAACTTGCTGTAAACATGGTGCTGATCAGCTAAAACGTGACTCAGGAGTGCTCCAGTGCATACAAATCAGTGCTTACTAGGTTTCATTAACTACTGATTGCATTATTTCTCTAATAAAAATACCCCCAAAAGCAGCAGGCCATCACTGCCTAACAATTTTTCCTCTTACTTTGGCTTAATTTTCATAAAGCAATCAAAGTCCATGTGGTAGCAAGGGAACAAACATACCAGGGACCTCTTCTACTGGGCTCCAGTCACTCCAATCCTTGTGGCCAACAAACTGTGTTACCTTAATGTAACAGCGAATCTTCACATAATGCGATGTATACTCCAAAGGCATATCTGATATCCAGTTCCAAGAAGGAATGATGTCTTCATGAGTCAGTTTTGAATAGCAAGTTACCTACAAAGTTTTCCCAAAAAATCAACCAAGAGAGGGTTTATGAACACTTGTTAGCAATGACATATTGTCACGGTTTAAAGCTGGGCCGGCTATTAAACCTGTGGCAGACGCTCTCTGTTAACCCTCCCCCCCACCCAAAGGGAAAGGGAAAGGGAAAAGGGAGAGAGACTTATGGGTTGGAAAGTTAAAACAGTTTTAATAAACTATAATAATGAAAAAGAGTATAATAGTAATAATAGAAATAATCAAATATATACAATTATATATACAAAACCAAGATCGAGCTCCCCCTATGTCGGCCACGTCACCACCGGCACTGCAGGGCAGGCTCCGGGAAGGTCCAGGCTGGGCCCAGCGATGGTCGAGAGCTGGATTCAGGGATGCACGGATCACGATCGGGGGCAGCAGGAAAACGGACAGAGTCCTCCTTGGACACTGGCCAAAGGCTCAAGCCGCAGAAGCAGCCCGAAGCGGCAGAAACACCCAAACACAGCAGAGAAGCCAGGGAAGGGCAGCAGCAAGAAGGCAAGGGGCGAAAGGAGGAAGGGGCAGGGAAGGGACGAGACCCTCATGATCCCCCCGCTTTATACTGAGAATGACGTGTATGGGATGGAATACCTTCGTTGGTCAATTTTGGGTCACCTGCCCTGTCCGCTCCTCCCTGCAGGTGCGACCCCTCTTTGGCTCTTCACTCGTAAGCAGTGAGGAATTTAGCAGTGACCTTGGTTTCTCTAAGACTAAGTACAGCAAGAGCCTTTCTGCATAACATCCCTACCGGTGCCTCAGTGATAACTACAAACTTCGAGCGTTATCAGTCCTGGAAGCAGACACTGTCTGCAAAACATGCAGTTAGTTTCAGAAAATGCAGTTACTTAGAAGAGACTTAGCTGAAAGTAAAAATCACTGAAAGGAAAATTGGCCTGGTTTAGGCCAAACCAGGACAGTAATCCATGAACAAGTATCACAATTCAAGGGCGATTTTACGAAAGCATTTGTCCCCCACAACAACATTTTTCGCAACGATGGGTCCGGGAGACTTATCCCCCGTTGTTTCAAGACAAGCCGCCACATAGACAAGACCGTACTTTCTTCTTTAGCTATAGTACCCCCCCATCGTGCCCCTGGTGGCTCACCGAATCCACGGTGTCTTCTACCAAGTTCCCGGGTAAGAAGCTCTGCCCGCTGCTGTTCCACCAGCAAAAACCTTCTTCCGAACGTGCCTCGCCAGCCGGATGATCACATCGGGGTCACCAGTTGCGGAGAAACCTTCACGACTAGTTTCTCTAGCCGAGTAGCAATATCTTGCCACAATTCAGCAGCCCAAATAGGTTTACCTTTGCGCTGCCAGTTGCTTCGCTTCCACTGCTTTAACCACCCCCACAAGGCATTTGCTACCATCCATGAGTCAGTATAAAGATACAGCCTTGGCCACTTTTCTCGTTCAGCAATGTCTAAAGACAGCTGGGTGGCTTTTACCTCTGCAAATTGACTTGATTCACCTTGTCCTTCTGTGGCTTCTGTGACTCGTCGTATAGGACTCCATACAGCAGCTTTCCACTTCCGATGCTTTCCTACAAGATGGCAGGATCCATCGGTGAACAGGGCATACTGCTTCTCATCCTCTGGTAGTTCATTATATGGTGGGGCTTCTTCAGCACGTGTCACCTCCTTTTCTGGTGGCATTCCGAAGTCTTTGCCTTCTGGCCAGTCCATGATCACTTCTAAGATTCCTGGGCGATTAGGGTTTCCTATTCGAGCCCTCTGTGTAATTAATGCAATCCATTTACTCCATGTAGCATCAGTTGCATGATGAGTAGTAGGAACCTTACCCTTGAACATCCAGCCCAGTACTGGTAATCGAGGTGCCAGGAGAAGCTGTGCTTCAGTACCAATTACCTCTGAAGCAGCTCTAACTCCTTCATATGCTGCCAGTATCTCTTTTTCAGTTGGAGTGTAATTGGCCTCAGAGCCCTTGTATCCTCGACTCCAAAATCCTAGGGGTCGACCTCGAGTCTCCCCTGGTACTTTCTGCCAGAGGCTCCAGGTAGGACCATTGTCCCCAGCTGCGGTGTAGAGCACGTTTTTAACATCTTGTCCCATACGGACTGGTCCAAGGGCTACTGCATGCACAATCTCTTGTTTAATCTGTTCAAAAGCCTGTTGTTGTTCAGGGCCCCACTGAAAATCATTTTTCTTTCTGGTCACTTGATAAAGAGGGTGTACAATCTGGCTGTAATCTGGAATATGCATTCTCCAGAAACCCACAACGCCTAAGAAGGCTTGTGTTTCCTTTTTGTTAGTTGGTGGGGACATAGCTGTTATTTTGTTGATCACCTCTATCGGGATCTGGCGACGCCCATCTTGCCATTTAATCCCTAAAAATTGGATCTCCCGGGCAGGTCCCTTGACCTTGCCTCTTTTCATGGCAAAACCAGCTTTCAGAAGAATTTGGATGATTTTCTCCCCTTTGTCAAAAACTTCTGCTGCTGTATCACCCCATAGAATGATGTCATCAATATATTGCAAATGTTCTGGAGCTCCACCCTTTTCTAGTGCAGTCTGGATCAGTCCATGGCAAATAGTAGGACTGTGTTTCCACCCCTGGGGCAGTCGATTCCAGGTGTACTGGATACCTCTCCAGGTAAAAGCAAACTGTGGCCTGCACTTTGGTGCCAAGGGAATAGAGAAAAATGCATTAGCAATGTCTATAGTGGCGTACCACTTAGCTGCCTTTGACTCCAGTTCATATTGAAGCTCTAGCATGTCTGGCACAGCAGCACTCAGAGGTGGCATAACTTCATTTAGGCCATGATAGTCCACAGTTAATCTCCATTCTCCATTAGACTTTTGCACTGGCCATATAGGGCTATTAAAGCGTGAGCGAGTCTTGCTAATCACTCCTTGATTTTCTAATTGTCTAATCAGTTTATGAATGGGGATCAGGGAGTCTCGATTGGTGCGATATTGTCGTCGGTGCACCGTGGTAGTAGCAGTTGGCACCTGTTGTTCTTCAACATTCAGCAACCCCACAACAGAAGGAACCTCTGAGAGGCCAGGCAAGGTAGACAGCTGTTGAATGTCCTCAGTCTCTACAGCTGCTACACTAAAGGCCCATCTATATCCTTTAGGGTCCTTAAAATACCCTCTCTTGAGGTAGTCTATGCCAAGGATGCATGGAGCATCTGGACCAGTCACAATGGGGTGCTTTTTCCATTCATTTTCAGTTAGTCTCACTTCGGCCTCCAATACAGATAACTCTTGAGATCCCCCTGTTATTCCTGAAATACTGACAGATTCTGTCCCTTTATGATTCGATGGCATGAGGGTGCACTGTGCACCAGTGTCTACCAGGGCTCGATACCTTTGTGGTTCTAATGTGCCAGGCCATCGAATCCACACAGTCCAATAAACTCGGTTGTCCCTCTCCTCCACCTGGCTGGAGGCAGGGCCCCTCTAATTAAAGATTGGATCCGTGCAGCTCACGGGGATTGGACCTTCATTTCCCCTATTCATATTTGGGAAATAGGGACCTGAGGCCCATCTACCGTGACTGGAGTCGTGCTCATTGGTAACTGGAGCAGCCATCCTCCTAGGAAAATTCTCTCTGGTATTTCTGTTAGCTTGCAACTCACGTACTCGTGCCTGTAGGGTACTGGTAGGTTGTCCATGCCATCTGTTCATGTCCTCCCCATAATCACGCAGGGTAAACCACAGGATACCTCGTGACGTGTTCCGTTTCCTTTGAGCCAGTCCAGTAGGAGGGCGTTTCCTCCTAAAGGCTGCAACACGGGCCTGTGTAGGTAGAGAGTCAAGTTTATTCTCTATCCTGGACAGTTTGTCTGACAGTTGTTTCAATGAGTCCTTGTCTTCCTTAGAAGTCACTTTTCCCACAGCCGAGACACGGGCCTGCAGTGGGGAAGAAATACTATCTTCATACTGTCGCATATAGTTAGCCATTTCGCCCACACTAGGTCGTGCCATAGCATCTTCTCCCCAGACTAATATTGACAACGTATGGGTATGTGTTGGTGGAGCACTCCTCACAACCTTTCGGAACATGGATCGGTTGCATTCCACTTCATCAGGATTTACAGGATCTACAATGTCCCGTGGGTGTCTATAAATGATCTCTTGCACAGCTAGTTCTCTAAGGTAGTTAATACCTTTTTCTATAGTGATCCAGTTGCTTAGGTGGCTCATAACATCATCTTTATAGGGATACCTGCTCTTTACAGCTGACAAGAGTCGCCTCCAGAGACTGATAGTGTTTGACCTTCTTGGAAGCATTTTATCAACACCACCATCTCTGGACAGGGATCCCAACTGTCTGGCTTCTCTACCATCCAGTTCTATGCTATCCGCCCCATTATCCCAGCATCGGAGCAACCAGGTAATAATTGGCTCACGGTCATAACGACTAAAGTCTTTTCTTATATTTCGCAGTTCTTTCAGGGATAAGGAGTGGTAGGTTATCTCTACTTCCGAGTCCGAGTCCTCCTGTGATTGTTCTGCTTTAGAAGGATCTTTCTTGTGTGATGGGTCTGCTTTAAAAAGACGATCAAGGAAACCCCCCTCTGTGTCAGGCCCTGACTCTGACTGAGAAGGGCCCTCACCTGGGTCATGTGATGGCTCTGCCTTAGAAGGCTCTGAGTCATCATCCTTCACTTTACGAGCTGATTTCTTTCGCTGTTTTCTCCTGGTTACAGGGGCAGCATAATACCTACCGCTGTTGCTGCACTGACATCTAATCACATACCACACCAGAAACACATTCAGGACACACAGGACACACACAAATAAAAGCACGCCCTGTTCGAATTTTGCAGGAATCAGCTTGGCAAAAAAGGAGCAGATACTATCAAAATCAGTTAAAAGATGCCCGGTGTGCGCAGCTACCGATTCGCGATTAAAGCTGCCCATCATTGTATCATAGAGATAAGAGATCGGAATAATAACTGCCCAGTTTATCACGACATAAATCAGTATCACAACCCATACCGAAACGACACATTTCGACCAGCACGCCCTGTTAAACCACATGTAAGCACTAACACACAGCGCATACGGCAAGTAAGGTATTATTACACTGAACTCCCAAACAAGCTTTATAAAGAAAAGAGGTAACACAAGGTTCACAAATGACATTATCATCTTAGCTATCTGTTTTAATTTCCAACCCCTCGTAAATCTCAAAGGAAGAAATCTGATACTCTCTTGGCTGAGCTCTCTGGGTCTCCTCCCACTGGAGCTGGGATTCGACTTATCAGAGCAACCTGTCGGAGCTTCTCTCGTGCCCCACGTTGGGCGCCAATAAATCTGTCACGGTTTAAAGCTGGGCCGGCTATTAAACCTGTGGCAGATGCTCTCTGTTAACCCTCCCCCCCCCACAAAGGGAAAGGGAAAAGGGAGAGAGGCTTCCGGGTTGCAAAATTAAAACAGTTTTAATAAACTATAATAATGGAAAAGAGTATAATAACAATAATAGAAATAATCAAATATATACAAATATATATATACAAAACCAAGATTGAGCTCCCCTGAAGTCAGCCACATCACCACCGGCACTGCAGGGCAGGCTCCGGGAAGGCCCAGGCTGGGCCTAGCGACGTTTCAGAGCTGGATTCAGGAATGCACGGATCGGGGGCAGCAGGAAAACAGACGGAGTCCTCCTTGGACACCGGCCATAGCAGAAAGAGAGCAAGACCCTCGTGATCCCCCCACTTTATACTGAGAATGACGTGTATGGGATGGAATACCTTCGTTGGTCAATTTTGGGTCACCTGCCCTGTCCGCTCCCCCCTGCAGCTGCGACCCCCCTTCAACTCTTCACTCGTAAGCAGTGAGGAATTCAGCAGTGACCTTGGTTTCTCTAGGAATAAGTACAGCAAGAGCCTTTCTGCACAACATCCCTACCGGTGCCTCAGCGATAACTACAAACTTCGAGCGTTATCAGTCCTGGAAGCAGACACTGTCTGCAAAACATGCAGTTAGTTTCAGAAAGTGCAGTTACTTAGAGGAGACTTAGCTGAAAGTAAAAATCACTGAAAGGAAAATTGGCCTGGTTTAGGCCAAACCAGGACAGTTGAGACAAAAAATCTCTAGTAATCTAAATGCAGGCTTTCCCTCTGTTTTATAACATGGCAGTATTCCACATTGATTTGCAGGACATGAATTACTAAAACTTGTTTATAAATGAAGGCTGAATCCCATTTGGGAATCTGGCTTTCCCCAGTTCTGAGGAATTAATTTAAGAATCTGCTATTTCTCTTTACAAAAGCTGATAAAATAATACAAGTTGCCTACCTGCACCAATGCACCCTCCTGATCTGCAGCGGAGGAAAAGGAAACAAAGACAGGCTGTTAAGATATTATACAGTAAATGTGCAGGAGTGCACAAGGCCACATTTTCAGTCCTTTGAGACAAACTTTGTTTTGTTGTTTTTTTTTCCTGCCAAGCATGAGGAGCAAAACTCCCTCCTCACTGCTTCCTCTAGCCACCAAGCAGCAGCATCACTTCTGAGATGCTGAGAAGCCACTGCAGTTACCTTACGGCCACCCCAGGCTGCTTCTGCTCTGGACCGACACTTTCACAAACTCATTTTGAAAGCTCCTGGTCACAAGCACCATCTACAAAGGCAAGCGTTTTGGCAAGAAATGTTACCAACAAGAGTAGAGGCACACCCCAGCTGAAGCAGTAAACATTTCACCTGGCTCAGAGTCTAAGGCCAATGCACAGCTGCACCTGCTTTCCAGTATTTCCAGTTCTTTCTTTCTTCCAATCCCAGGACTGTTAAACACTATGGAAATACAAATAAGCAAGCTGCAGACTGGGAAAGCTGGTAGGTACTTCCAGGCAGCGATTAGCATGAGAAGCACCCTCACCTGTCAAGGAGATGAGAGAAAACTGAAAAGGATTTCCTGACTCGGGGGGTGATGCATGATAGGATAGGGATCAGAAAGGTTCGAAGTCATTTGTAATTGTCACAGTTTAAAGCTGGGCTGGCTATTAAACCTGTGGCAGACGCTCTCTGTTAACCCTCCCCCCCCACCCCGAAGGGAAAGGGAAAGGGAAAAGGGAGAGAGACTTCCGGGTTGGAAAGTTAAAACAGTTTTAATAAACTATAATAATGAAAAAGAGTATAATAATAATAATAGAAATAATCAAATATATACAAATATATATACAAAACCAAGATCGAGCTCCCCTGAAGTCAGCCACGTCACCACCGGCACTGCAGGGCAGGCTCCGGGAAGGCCCAGGCTGGGCCTAGCGACGGTTCAGAGCTGGATTCAAGAATGCACGGATCGGGATCGGGGGCAGCAGGAAAACAGAGTCCTCTTCGGACACCGGCCATAGCAGAAAGAGAGCAAGACCCTCGTGATCCCCCCGCTTTATACTGAGAATGACGTGTATGGGATGGAATACCTTCGTTGGTCAATTTTGGGTCACCTGCCCTGTCCGCTCCTCCCTGCAGGTGCGACCCCCCTTCGGCTCTTCACTTGTAAGCAGTGAGGAATTTAGCAGTGACCTTGGTTTCTCTAGGAATAAGTACAGCAAGAGCCTTTCTGCATAACATCCCTACCGGTGCCTCAGCGATAACTACAAACTTCGAGCGTTATCAGTCCTGGAAGCAGACACTGTCTGCAAAACATGCAGTTAGTTTCAGAAAGTGCAGTTACTTAGAAGAGACTTAGCTGAAAGTAAAAATCACTGAAAGGAAAATTGGCCTGGTTTAGGCCAAACCAGGACAGTAATCCATGAACAAGTATCACAATTCAAGGGCGATTTTACGAAAGCATTTGTCCCCCACAACAACATTTTTCGCAACGATGGGTCCGGGAGACTTATCCCCCGTTGTTTCAAGACAAGCCGCCACATAGACAAGACCGTACTTTCTTCTTTAGCTATAGTACCCCCCCATCGTGCCCCTGGTGGCTCACCGAATCCACGGTGTCTTCTACCAAGTTCCCGGGTAAGAAGCTCTGCCCGCTGCTGTTCCACCAGCAAAAACCTTCTTCCGAACGTGCCTCGCCAGCCGGATGATCACATCGGGGTCACCAGTTGCGGAGAAAACTGGGGGAAAAAGCATGGATGTGATGCATCTGCTACTTCTGCCTTCAGTTTAACAGTATGGGAAGGATTAGGATCTGCCCTTTTTGAGGCAGCGACAAAGGGAGATAAAGCTGCCGTGGAACTGTTAACGACATGGCGTGTAATGAAAGAGACTGTACAAAAAGTAAAGCAACAGCAAGACAAAAAGGAAAAGAAGGATGATTTGGAGCCTCCTGTATTAGTACCCACCACTTCTGTGCCTCCTCCTGCGTCAAAGAATGAAGGGACAAATTTAGTATCCATTGGACAGCACAACACAGCACACATACACATACAGAAACCAAGACCCTCAAGATCTGCCTTTAGAACAAAATGAAAATATACAGAAGCAGCAGATGTCAAATAGTTTAATCACAGCAATGGATACAATCTTGAGAAGGATTTGGGAAGTACAATGTAAGACTCCTTCAGGTTACTCATGTCAACAAAAAAACACCAAACAAGAATAAACCAGGTGGCTTATAGAGAGACTTGGGAAGAATTTTCCTTCTGGGACAGCCAGGCTGGAGAGAAAAAAGAAGTGCAGTGATACTGAAGATGCAAAGCAGTCAGGCAGAGCAGTGGACTGAAAGGGCAGAACAAAGCAAAGAGACACTGTAGGAATCAATTATTTATTTTTACCACAAGGAAAAATGAACTTATTAGATGACCTTTTTTTGGTTTTTTTTCAAGCTAAATATACATTTTGTACACCTTGCCTTTTGTTCTCACTGAACTATTCTTGTTTTCAATTAATCCATAGGCTAATTTGGAAACTGTTAGTCCTACTGGAGTCATTTGCCACGCATTGCTCAGCGTACAACATGTGAGAGTGGTCCCCAAACCAGCCATTGCATTTGACGTTCCCAGTGTGAGATTTTTCAGAACAAAGACACTTTAAAAGGAAAATTGGCTGGCTAACTCCCGAGTTTGGAAGTCCTTGCCCATATCAATTAGCCACCGAGCACGTGGTTAAATACAAGCACATCCATCACTACTAGGAACACAGCACTGCTCTCCAGATGGTAACAATAGAAAACAAATTCTTCTGAGAAACGGTGAATCCTAATACTACCAAAAATAGATTAAATATGTTTTTTGGATATCTGCAAGCCTCTTCATGATTTATTGTTGTTACATATTAGCCAAACGTTATTACAGATTGAAACTTACCCCCTAAGCCTTATTAGACATCAGAGAAAGCATGCTAGAGAGGCCTGGATTGCAGTTGAGTAAAGGTTGACTTCACTCTGCAGCCATTTCCTCAGTAGGGTCTCTCGATTCAGCTGCAGAGTTTCATCAAGCTTGTAAGGACATAGTATGCAGAGACCTCACTTCTTCATTCTGAGTGAACTGAACCTGGGCAGTGTGTTCAAAGGCTATTGCAGGGGTAAGACAACAGATAAGCATTATCAGATAAGCCCAACTTCCTTAGGAAGTCAGCTCAAATTAACAAGCGCATAATCTTCTCCCATAGAGGTGCAAATGAAAAACACCTAATCATCTGAGCAAAGAATCACGGAATCAATCAGGTTGGAAGAGACCTCTGGGATCATCGAGTCCAACCATTGCCCTGACACCACCATGTCAACTAGACCATGGCACTAAGTACCATGTCCAGTCTTTTCTTAAACACATCCAGAGATGGTGACTCCACCACCTCCCTGGGCAGCCCATTCCAATGTCTAATAACCCTTTCTGAAAAGAAATTCTCCCTAATGTCCAACCTGAACCTCCCCTGGCGAAGCTTGAGGCTATGTCCTCTTGTCCTATCGCTAGTTGTCTGGGAGAAGAGGCCAACTCCCACTCTACTACAACCTCCCTTCAGGTAGTTGTAGACTGCAATAAGGTCACCTCTGAGCCTCCTCTTCTCCAGGCTAAACAACCCCAGCTCCCTCAGCCGTTCCTCATAGGTCAGACCCTCCAGACCCTTCACCAGCTTGGTCGCCCTCCTCTGGACTCGCTCCAACACCTCAACATCTTTCTTGAAGTGCGGGGCCCAGAACTGAACACAGTACTCAAGGTGTGGCCTCACCAGTGCCGAGTACAGAGGGATGATCACTTCCCTAGACCGGCTGGCTACACTATTCCTAATAGAGGCCAGGATGCCATTGGCCTTCTTGGCCACCTGGGCATACTGCTGGCTCATGTTTAGCCGGCTGTCGATCAGCACCCCCAGGTCTCTTTCCACCGGGCCGCTTTCTAACCACTCTTCCCCCAGCCTGTAGCGCTGCATGGGGTTGTTGTGGCCAAAGTGTAAGACCCGGCACTTGTTCTTGTTGAACCTCATGCCGTTGGTCTCAGCCCATCTATCTAACCTGTCCAGATCCCTCTGTAGGGCCTTCCTACCCTCCAGCAGATCGACACTCCCACCCAGCTTGGTGTCATCTGCAAATTTGCTGAGGGTGCACTCAATCCCCACATCTAGATCATCTATAAAGATATTGAACAGCACCGGCCCCAGAACTGAGCCCTGGGGAACACCGCTAGTGACCGGCCGCCAGTTGGACTTTGCCCCATTCACCACCACTCTCTGGGCTCGGCCATCCAGCCAGGTTTTAACCCATTGAAGAGTCCACCCATCCAAGACCCGGGCAGCCAGTTTGTCTAGGAGGATGCTGTGGGAGACAGTGTCGAATGCCTTACTGAAGTCTAGATAGACTACATCCACAGCCCTGCCCTCATCTACTAAGCGGGTCACTTTGTCATAGAAGGAGACCAGGTTGGTCAAGCAGGACCTGCCTTTCATGAATCCATGTTGGCTGGCCCCGATGCCCCGATTGTCCTGCATGTGCCGTGTAATGGCACTCAGGATGATCTGTTCCATCACCTTGCCTGGCACCGAGGTCAGGCTGACAGGCGTATAGTTCCCTGGATCATCCTTCTGACCCTTCTTGTAGATGGGCGTTACATTTGCTAATTTCCAGTCAGCTGGAACTTCTCCAGTTCACCAGGACTGCTGGTAGATAATAGAGAGTGGTTTGGCAAGTTCATTTGCCACTTCCTTCATTACTCTGGGGTGAATCCCATCTGGGCCCATAGCCTTGTGGGTGTCCAACTGGCACAGCAGGTCACTAACCGTCTCCTCCTGGATTACAGGGGCTTCACACACCCCCCCGTCCCTAACTTCAGGCTCTGGGGGCCGAGTCTCCTGAGGACAACCAGTCCTGACATTAAAGACCGAGGCAAAGAAGGCATTGAGCACCTCTGCCTTTTCCTCATCCCCTGACACTACACTACCCTCCTCATTCAGCAAGTGGTGGAGGCTCTCCTTGACCCTCTTTTTGCTGTTAATGTATTTGTAGAAGCTTTTTCTGTTATCTTTGACTGTAGCAGCCAAATCAAGCTCTAATTGAGCTTTGGCCCTTCTAATCTTCTCCCTACACGACCTGGCAACATCCCTATAGACCTCCCAAGTTACCCGATCCTTCTTCCGGAGCAAATAGGTTCTCTTTTTTTTCCTTAAGTTCTAGCCTAAGTTCTCTGTTTAACCAGGCTGGTCTTTTTCCCCGACAGCTTGTCTTCCTACACACCGGGACAGCCTGCTCCTGAATATTTAGCAATTCCTTTTTAAAGCACGTCCAGCCTTCCTGGACTCCTTTGCCCTTCAGGACCGACTCCCAAGGGACTCGGTCCACCAACCTTTTAAACAGGCTAAAGTCAGCTCGCCGGAAATCTAAGGCGGAAGTTATGCTCTTGCCCCTCCTTACTTCCCCACTATCGAAACCTCTAACATTTCATGGTCGCTATTCCCAAGACGGCCACCAACCCTCACATCTCCCCCTAGTCCTTCTCTGTTCACAAACAACAGGTCAAGCAGGGCCCCTCCTCTAGTGGGCTCATTTACCACTTGCATGAGGAAGTTGTCCTCCACACATTCTAGGAACCTCCTAGATTGCTTCCTCTCTGCCATGTTGTATTTCCAGCAGGCATCCGGCAAGTTGAAGTCGCCCACAAGTACAAGGGCCGCCAACCGGGCGGCTTCTGACAGTCACTTGTAAAACGCCTCGTCCACCTGCTCATCCTGGTTGGGTGGTCTATAACAGACTCCCACCGTAATGTCCGCCCTGGCGACCTTCCCCCTGATCTTTACCCATAGACATTCAACCTTGTCATGCTCATCATCTTCCTCAATTTCGACACAATACAAGCACTCCTGCTTCGCCTGTCTCTCTTAAAGAGCTTATAGCCATCCATAGTTGCACTCCAGTCATGAGAGTCATCCCACCATGTTTCTGTGATGGCAACCACATCATAACCTTCCTGCTGTACAGTGGCTTCTAGCTCTTCCTGTTCGTTGCCCATACTGCGTGCATTGGTGTATATGCACTTCAGTTGTGCTAACGGTCTTGCCCCCGACGCAGGTCTGTCGCCACTAGGTTCATTTGTGGTTGCCCTGATCTTATCCCCCTCCCCCATCGAACCTAGTTTAAAGACCTCTTGATCAGCCCTGCCAACTTCTGGGCCATAACCCTTTTCCCCTTCTGACTCAGCTGTTCCCCATCCAGCATAAGCAGGCCTGGTGCCATGAAAGCCACCCCGTGGTCAAAGAACCCAAAATCCCACCTACAGCACCAGTCTCTTAGCCATGTATTAATCTATCTATCTATCTGTTGTATTTTCATAGTCCTTTCCCTATTTTCTCCTAACACGGAAGGAATTGAAGAGAATATAACCTGTGCACCTACCCCCTTCACCAAATGCCCCAGGGCCCTGAAGTCCCTTTTGATTGCCCTGGGACTTCTCCCTTCAATCTCATCCCTACCCACCTGGAATACTAATAGTGGGTAGTAGTCAGAGGGCCTCACCAGTTCAGGAAGCCTCCTGGCTACATCCCTTACCCAAGCCCCAGGGAGGCAGCAGACTTCCCTGTGAGTTGGGTCTGGCCTGCATATGGGGCCCTCCGTTCCCCTTAGCAGGGAGTCGCCTACAAGAATTACTTTTCTCCTTTTTGGAGCTGGTTGCAACCCTCCTAGTTGGTTGCTTCTGTTTAAGTAGCCCCTTAGAAGGTCCTTCACCTAGATTCGTGTCTTCCTGACACTCACGTTCCAACACCTCATACTTATTCTGCAGGGGGACGCGGGGAGGGGAAGAAGGCCGGGATGGGATTTGCCTACCACCCTGAGCAGGGACCTGCCTCCATTCCCCCCCATCCCCTAGGTCTCCTCCTGCTCCTTGTGGAGGAGGAAGAGGATCCTCCACTTCACGGGGAGCATTAGGCCCGTCCATTTTCCTCAGGGCAGGCAGGGAACAGCACCACCTGCCAATCTCTTCCTGGGATGCTCTTGTGCTCCTTAACCTTTCCACCTCCTCCTCGAGTTGTGCCACCAAGGAGATCAGGTCGTCGACCTGTTCACACCTCACACAGGCCACATCTCCGTTACCCTTGAGTGCCAGGGCCAGGCTGTGGCACTCCCTGCAGCCTGCCACCTGGACCTCCGCATGCTTCCGCGGCAGGTCCATTTGCATTGCCATGTCCTTTCTGGCACCCGCAGAGGACTTAGGGCCCCACGGAGTGGAAACCATTCCTGGACTGTGCTCTTGCCCTGATGGGAGGGAGACCGCATCTTCCTGCCCGCCCAGCCTGCTCGCCCTGCCTGTGCAAACTGCCATGCCCCTGTTTGCGCGCTCCCCAGGGACCCTTCAAATCTCCCGCAGTGCTTCCGGCTACACCCCCTCCTCGCCTGATTCGTTGCCGGGAACTTCCGGGTCCAGACGGGACTCGGGGCTGCTGCTCGGGTGGCTCTAAGTACGGAAACCGCCCAGTACAGCCCGATCTCACCCTCGCCCCGGACTCACCTCAGTCGCTGTCGCCGCTGCTGCCGACTGACTCAGAACAAAGCAAAGGAGTGAAGGTTAAGGGACACTACTGGCCAAAAGATAAATTTTGATCTAGGCTATTGTGCTGCGCAGAAGGAAACTGCTCAGAGTCATTTACACACTAGTGTTTTAACCCATTCAAAAATTTTCTTGATACTTACTACAACTGGCAAATTAATGTTGCAATAAGGTGCAGGATTCAACTTATGTATTTGCGTAAATTTGATACAGCTTCACACATTTCCTGATATGCTTGGATTTGGTGATCTCATGGTTGACACACTTCCTTGAATTCCTGTGCTTCACAACACAGCATGTAACAAGTACACTGAGCAAAGGCACACGTGTCAGATTACCTTGCATATATAAAAAACACAGCTTATCATGAATGCTATCCACTATGCCTTTTCAATACTTAATACAGGTACAAAGCACAGAAATATACCCGCATTTTTTGCAGTGTATAAACCTAGAATTAAATGAAATTACACAGAGAAGGTTTCCCACTTCTCCAGTGTTTGCTGCATTTTATTGATACATAACTGAAATAAAACACAAATCCAATACTTCAAAGCATATTTCAATTTTTGGGGTACTATTAGTCTCTGTGTAGTTCTCAAGACAGCATATCTTCAGAGGAAAATGTCATTTGCCCACATTGGCAATTGTGCTTTACTCAATGTGAGGTTTAAGGGCTAGTCACTCGGACTTTACAAAGAGGGCTGCAGAAAAAAATTGCTCTTCCTCAGACAAGTCATGTTATCTACATAATTCTGTCCCTGCCAGTTCTTTTCAGCTCGTACATCCCTATGAACTAATAAACTTTTAAAAAGTTGACCTTATTAATGAAAGAGTTCATTTTCCTTAATCTGGCAATGTCCAAAAGCTTATTTTAAACTATATAACCTTTAATCTTTTAATCACAGGAAAAGCCTATTTAGTTTTATAAGAGAACACTGATAATTTTTGAAGCAATTCCAAGTGTGTGTTTTTTTTTTTTTAAACAACCGGCAATGATCCGAGGGTTTTACAATGAAACCTGTGGTATTTGAATTATTTTTAAGGTACAATAAACAGAATCCAAAGAAAGTATGTCTTCATGTGTACGAACAGCATATAAATAGATCAAATGCTGAAATGCAGCTTTCACATTAAATAATATATTAAGAATAACAAGCAACAGTTATGCAATATCCTTTTAGAGTAAATATAAGGAATGAGAGTCACAAGAAATAAATTGATTTTTTAGTAATCAAGGAAATTAGTGATTCCTGAAACTATAGATCTATATTTTCTGATAAATTCACATTGTATTAATCTTTCTCGTGACTTAAAAACTATCATGACTTGCTGTATTTCTACTCTTAATAAGTACCAGATGTGTCACATGAAGACATACTGCAGCACTTTATCATGTGTAGGCTACCCTTCCACTGAGGTGACAAAGTGCTTTCCTCTCTGCTCCACTCACAAGCAGGTGCTCAAGTGCTGCCATTCCCCTTCCAACCTCTCCAGAGAAGGAAGGTCTAAAATATAGTACGACATTATCAGAATAAGTCTGTCCATGTGTAATTACATAGCAGTTGGCATTTATTGGTCAGTCGCCGAGGGGAGCTGCTCCAGAGCCGGCCCGTCCTGCAACGGAGAGGCAGATCTTGGCACACAGCAGCTTTTCCTGAGGTAAGGAAACGCCAGGGCAGCGGCGAGAGGCGCCCGGAGCCAGCAGCTCTCACGAAGAGTCGCTGACGAGGCGGGGGCGTTGCCAGAGCAACCGCGGCCCCTCCTACAAAAGGCGGCCCAGGGAGCAGTTTGTGCGGTAGGGTGTAGGTATTTTACCTGATGCTCAAGGCAGAATGGTGAGCACTCACCTGAGAGCAAGGGCTGCAGCTCCGGCTCGGGGATCTGCACCATCTACCCCAGCTGTGACCGATGCCTCCACTCAGAGCTGCTGAAGGGAGAGGCTACAGGAAGTGCCTTGATCTTTCACCTGGGGCAGGGATGGGCAGCAGCAGACCTGCCTGCATCAGGTATGCCCAGGTGGAGGACCTCCTGCAGCAGGCAGCTGAGCTGTAGGAAGCAGTGAGGAGGCTGTGTAACATCAAGGAGGCTGAGAAGGAGGTGGATAACAGGGTCCAAGTGCAGTCTGCAGTGCTCCCCCAGTCCATGGCCAAACAGTGAAACCCTCCCCCAGCAGCACACTCAGAAGGAAGGGGGGATAAAACTGCAGAAGAATAGAGGGTTGTAAAGGCAAGAACCAGCAGGAGGAAGAGACTCCCCACAAAGCCTGAGGTGCCCCTGCAGAACCCCCCAGGGGCACACACAGAAGGAAGGGGTGATAAAACTGCAGAGGAATGGCAGGATGCAAAGGCAAGGACTAGCAGGAGGAAGAGACTTCCCCTGAAGCCTGAGGTGCCCTTGCAGAACTGCTTCAGTCCTCTGCAGTCTGAGGAGGAAAGACCTGCGGCATCAGGAGAGACACTAGAGCCCAGTAAGGCAGCCCAGTGTGCTCCCCATATAAAGACCAGTGCTACCAAGAAAAAGCGATGGGGTATAGTGGTAGGTGACTCTACTGAGAGGCACAGAGGCGCCCATCTGCTGACCTGATGCACTTTCTAGAGAGGTGTGCTGCTTAGCAGGGGCTTGCATCAGGGATGTCACGAAGAGACTACCAAGCCTAGTACAGCCCACGGACTATTACCTGCTGCTGCTGTTTCACGTGGGCACCAGTGATACAGCTAAGAGGAGTCCGAGGCATATCAAGGAGGACTACAGAGCCCTGGGAGCATTGGTAAAGGACTCTGGGGCCCAGGTAGTTTTCTCATCAATCCTCCTGGTCAAAGGGAAGAGGACTAAAAGGGACAGTCACAGAATCACAGAATGGTTAAGGGTTGGAAGGGACCTCTAGAGATCATCTAGTCCAACCCCCTGCCAAAGCAAGATCACCTAGAGCATGTTGCACAGGGTCGTGTCTAGGCGGGTTTTGAATATCTCCAGAGAAGGAGACTCCACAACCTCCCTGGGCAGCCTGTTCCAGTGCTCTGTCACCCTCAAAGTGAAGAAGTTCCTCTTCATATTCAGATGGAACTTCCCAGTCGAATTAGGCAAATCAACACATGGCTACAGGACTGGTGCCACAGCCAGGGGTTTGGCTACTTAGACCACAGGACTCACTTTGAGAAACCTGATCTTCTGGCAGTCGACAGGCTCCATCTGTCAAAGAAGGGCAAGAGTGTCTTGGGTCATAGGCTTGCCAAGCTGGTGAAGACGGCTTTAAACTAGAGTTGCTGGGGGAGGGGAACCTCAGTCCATCCCAATTCAGCCAGCCCGATGCCAGGGCCAGCAATAGGTGCCCAGAGACTGGAGAAGGATGGAAGGTCAGCAGGAGAGCGCCAGAAGAGCAGCGGAAAGGAATTTCAGGCAGTAAGTCAGCTTTGTCGGGGGCCCAAATGAAATGCCTCTATGCAAACGCTCGGAGCATGGGGAACAAACGAGAGGAGCTAGAGACGTGCGCATACCTGCAAGACTATGACCTTATTGGCATCACGGAGACGTGGTGGGATGGCTCCGATGACTGGAGCATTGGAATGGAGGGATACAGGCTTTTTAGGAAGGACAGGCAGGGGAGACGAGGAGGGGGTGTTGTGCTCTATGTCAATGACTAGTTTGAGTGCATGGAGCTCTGCCTGGGTGTAGGTAGATTAGGGTACGGCGACCGGAAAAGCTCGGGTTGTAACGGAAAGGTAGGCGTGGCGAAAGGAGCAGGAAGTGCAAGTATCGCGCGAGTTCGTACGGGACAAGACGACTATATAAGGCTGTTGCGCAGTTAAACGCCATTTGTTGCATCCTCACATTGGTGTCAGTGCTCAATGGCCCTGGGGTGCGAATAGCCTCAGGCCAGCCAGCAACCGAACGGAGCTTGCCGCAGACAAGCGGCAACAAATGGTGACCCCGACGTGATTGCTGGGCTGGCGGACCGCAGGCGGTCGGAGTGGGTTCGCGAACCATGGAAACCTTGATAAAGGTGATTTCGTTACTGGGCGGGGAATTTAAGATTTCTGTGAAATCGAAAGACGTAGCCCAGTGTCTGGACAGTCTCGTTAAGGAGGGGGCGGTGACAGGACCGGCTGATTGTTTACAGCCGAATACCTGGGAGCGGTGCTCGATGAAGCTCACTGAGCGAGCTATGGCAGCGGGTTCTGCCAAAGAATTAAAAACATGGGGAGTTATCTTGCGGCTGCTACGGGCTGCGCGGGAGGTCTGGGCGACATGGGATGTGGCTCGGGCGTGTTTACATGGGGTCTACCCTGACCAAGACAGAAGTGGCAGTGGTGAAACTCCCCCAACATATACTCTCTGAGAGAGGAATTAAATACGATGAAGCTGCGTTAAAGCAGTTACTGTTTTGGGCAAAAGATAAAGGACATTTTACAACCTTTAATGATGTCTTTCAAGTGCCTTTATGGGAGAAGATTGGTGACTACCTCTGGAATGCGGTGTCAAGTGGTGATAAGGAAGCCTTTAAATTGTCTGCTACATGGAGGCTGGTTAGTGAAGCGTTAAAAGGAATAAAAGCAGAGAGAGAAGTCACACATTCAGCGTTTATAGCTTTAGGACCGCAGACGTCTACTACCCCCTCACTGTTTGCGGGACCAACACCTCCCACGGCCCCAGTGGCTGTACCGGTGGCAGCTCCTTTACCACCGTGGGTACGGACGGCTCCAAAAAAAGCTGAGGAGCGGGGAGCGAGTAAAATAGATACAGATCTATTAGAACCGGTAGTGCGCCCTAAAACACAAACTCAATTTGGACTAATTGATTCAGATGCTGAACAGTAGACTTGGCCGAAACCCCCTCCGAAACCCCCTCCTCCTCTCATTGATCTCTCTACGGATGAGGCTGAGCAGGAGGACAAGAAGGAGGGTAAACCTGCTTTGTATCCACCTTTACCGGATTCGCCATTTACGGAGTCAGCAGTACCAGAGTCACAAGGACTTAAAGGACCGTTACCATCACGAAATGGATACGAACTTGACATGACAGAGCTTGGTAGACGACTGGAAGAATTAAAGACGGAATTGCAGCAGCACCGTTCAGCCAACGCCTCGGGACACGTGACTATGTCTCCCCCAAAACCCCCCTCTGTGTTCGGGACAAGTATTAGATCCACCTCAACCTCCTTTGCAACTCCATACTCCACCTTTAGATCAGGGCGGGGGGGAGGTTTGCGTCCATCTGGTAATGTGGGAGGTGAGGGAGAGGGTCAGCGTCCGCCCGCGTATACAGGGGAAGGGGGGGGAGGTGAGGGAGGAGTGAAATGGAAAGGGATCATTCGAGATGCGTTATTAGAAGGAGTTATAATTCCACAAGCATATCCGGTGATTGTGGGTGCGGGTCCTGAGGGAAGAAATATTTGGCAACCATTAGATTGGAAAATTGTAAAAGAAGCATTGTTACTACAGTTAGCGAGGGACAACACAGATGAGGACTGCAGGAAAGTTGTTACAGGGATGGCAAACCGTAACCCCACCTTAACCGAGCTAATGGATGCTTGTGGGAAAGTAGGAACCACCACATTTCAGATGGAGCATTTAGCAAAAACTTTTGCGGCGGCAATTAAGGTAGTTCATCGCTGTTATACATGCGGGCAAGAAGGTTACTTTAAGAAAAACTGCCTTAAGAAGTCAAAGCTGAGTGGGAGAGATAACTGTTTTGATGTGTCATTGCTGTGGGAAGCTAGGGCATCTTGTGAAGCTGTGCAGGTCTAAGTATAATGCTCAAGGTCAGCTGATAACAACCAGCTGCAGAATGCAGGGAAACTGGAGAAAGAACGCGGGGAGGAACTGTGTGCTGACACAAATGAATCTTCCCAACCAGTTCCAGGCCTAAGCAGTCAACTCGCAGCCCGAACCGCAGGGAAGCGCAGAGGTACAGCAACTGATTACAGAAATAGAAAACAGGCTACATTCCAAATTTGTACATCGTATTGATTTCAATCAGGAAATACAAATTATCACTTTGTTTGATAGGCAAATTCCGTATGCAATAATTGGTCAATGGAATTCAGAATGATCAGATTCGTTACAGAGCTATTGGCACAGATTATTCATCAAAGGACGGATGCGATGTCGGGAGCTTGTGGCCAGAGATCCTGCATCACTAACCGTTCCTATTGCAGCTCAATATTTTGAGTGGTGTATGGCTAATAGCTTTGCAAAGAGCCATGGAGAATTTCTCGGGACAGGTTGTTTACCACTTGCCCTCCCATCCTGTTGTAAAATTGAGTGCGGAACTTCCAATTGCCACAGGAGTGTGGTGCGCAGACACTCCTGTGGATGGAATTACCATTTTTACAGATGGATCTGGGAACACAGGCAAGGCGGGCCTTGTCTGGTATTCTGACGGCAAGTGGGAATCTATGGTAGTACAACAAAAGAGTTCACCTCAGGTGGTAGAATTACGAGCTGTATTAAAAGTATTTTAGAATTTTCCCATTCCCTTTAATTTGATTACTGATTCAGCATATGTAGCTGGCATTATAAAGCAATTGGATAGATCTGTTATAGAGCACATATTTAATCAGTGTGTTTTTGAATTGCTGCGAGCTCTGTGGCAAGAAATTCAAATCCGAACTGCATTGTTTTATGTTTTACATGTAAGAAATCATACTAATTTGCCTGGGTTTATTGCAGAAGGCAATGCTCGAGTGGACTCTTTGGTATTTCATCCTAAAACAACAATTTGTACCAGAGTGGAAGCAATAGCACAATTGCTTGTCAAAGTGCGTAAAAGAATTACAGACATTACCGGACTAGACTCAGATGTTATCTATTTACCTATCAAGAAGGAATATCTACAGTGGTTAACAAATCAGTCAACTATTTTTTAAATGGCCTTACAGGACTTTACTGGACAATTGTTAACATATCTGCCAAAAGATATAGCCAAAAGCTACAGTTTATTTGAAAACAGGATTGGGAAGAAAAACCTATCAGATCAGAGATACCTGTGACTGGACTAACTGTTTTTACTGATGCAGGAAAGTGATCACATTACCTGGCAAGAGGATGGACAATGGAAACATTGTAAATTCTCAGGACAAACTGAGGACTCATTGCAGACACTTGAACTTTTTGCAATATACCAGGTCTTTATAAAATGGAAGGACTTACCTGTAAGTATTGTAACAGACTCTCTTTATGCAGCAGGCATTGTAAATCGAATTGAAAGAGCTTTTATACGACCAATAAGAAATATGCGACTTTACACAATTTTGCTACAATTGCATCAGGCAATAAACCTCAGAGAGGTACCTTATTTTGTCACTCACATTCGTAGTCATCAATTTGATCAAGGTTTGAGCATGGGAAATAATAAAGCAGACACACTTGTGTCCTATATGCAAATAATACTAAATTTATTTGAGCAAGCACGCCTATCCCATCAATTCTTTCATCAATCAGCGAAAATGTTAGCGAAACAATTTCACCTCACCATGGCACAAGCACGTGAATTAGTTAGTGTTTGTCCTAGTTGTCAGAAAATTGGCATGGGAATTGGAATAGGGGTAAATCCTCGAGGATTGAGTGCGTTGCAACTGTGGCAAATGGATGTTACTCACATTGCAGAATTTGGAAGGCTCAAATATGTTCATGTATCTGTTGATATGTTTTTACATGTAATATGGGCAACAGCACAAACTGGGGAAACAGGTCGTCATGTCAAATGACATTTACTTGCTTGCTTTGCAAGTCTTGGGGTTCCACAACAACTTAAGACTGATAATGGACCAGCATACTGTTCATAGATTTTTCGTCAATTTTGTCAACTATGGGGTATTACACATGTCACCGGGATTCCTCATTCGCCTACGGGTCAGGCGATTGTGGAACGTGTTCATAGTACATTGAAACAGCTTCTGCAAAAACAAAAAGGGGGAGAGGAGACTGAACCTTCTGAGAGACTTGCAAAAGCTGTTTATGTACTTAACCATTTAACTTTAGCAGGAGATAAGGAGCGACCCCCAATTGTAATACATTGGGAGGCAGTTTGACAGGGAGCAAGCTATGTGAAAAACAAAGGCAAAGTGTGGTATAGGGAACCAGGGACTAACGAATGGTTGGGACCAGGGGAACTATTACTAATGGGTCGAGGTTATGCTTCTGTCTCTACAGGCGCAGGAGTACGGTGGATTGTCTCTAAAAGGATGGTTAGCCACATTGTTAGAGGGAATAGTTTATGTAGTTGTGATTATAGTTATTCTAAGGATCTGCGTGGGTTGTGTTAAGACAATCATTGAGAATAGTATATGGAAGTAGTGAGATAATAAATCTAACTACTTCCAAAGGGGGAAATTGATACCGGATGGTTTAGCAACGGTTTAGCAAGAGTAGGCCTCAGAGTAGGCTCTAAAAGGCCTGCTCTGTGTTACCTTTAAACAGAATCAGCTTTCCTGTCAGTAATTTTCCTTTCAGCTAGAATAACAGAGAATAACAGTGTGTTCTGAAGTAAACTGCATGTTTTGTAGATAGAATCTGCTTATGGGAATGTTTATAATAGGCATTATCCTACTTGTGTTACCCTGTTTGTTTGCATGTTTGCAGAAAACTGTGCAACGAATGGTCAATACAGCCTTTTTTGGCACAACAACAGAGAGCAGGATTTATGGGTAACCAAGGCTGGGATTCTCTGACTGGGCTCTGCGAGACACAGGGAACCGGGTTTGAGTAAGAAACAAAAACAAAAAGGACGAGATAGGACATAGCTCGTTCAAAAACAAAAAGGGGAAATTGTGGGGTTCCCACGGGACAATGGTGGGAACGAGGTACTGAACGAGCTATGTCCAGGCATATCCAGGGGGTGGTAATGGGGTGGTGATGAACTAGCCAATCATAATACAGAACAAGGGCCTTGGCTATGAGACCAACAAGATATGGGGGAAGTTGAAAAATAAGAAAGAATGCTGCACCTGCAAGATATAGCTTTTTAGCATAAGCCAATCAGAACTAATATAGAGGCGCGTGGACACTTACAGTATGATGATTGTGGCCACCCCGCATCGGAAACAAACAGCACGCTCCATTCAGCTACACTGGAATCTTGCAATCGCTTGGCTAGGCCTACCTGTCGAGATCAAAACTGATAATGGCCCCTGTTTTATTGCTCATACCACACGTCAGTGGTGTCAGCGGTGGGGTATCACGCTCAAACACGGCATTCCGTATAATTCTACCGGGCAGGCCATTGTAGAGCGTGCTAATCAGACGCTAAAACACAGAATGAAGATTCTTGGGGAGGGGGAAGGATTCCCAGACGTAATTCCTGTCAACTACCAATCTCACATTTTACATCGCCCTCTTTATTCTTTAAATCATTTTGCCCGGGGAGACCAAGAGTGTGCCCCAATTGAGCGACATTGGGGTCCAGGGGTGCCAGAAGTGGGCCCCCCAGTCAAGGTTCGGTTCCCTGGGACAGCGGAGTGGGAAACAGATTGGGAGCTGCTACATCACGGGAGGGGGTATGCCGCCATCAAACGGGATGATGTTATACAGTGGGTCCCTACACGCTGTTTGCGCCCTGATTTAAAACAAAACCTCAACCCGAAGTAATATGTACGCTGTCCGAGCTTTATGTTTTGCAGGAGTACCTGTGGGGGAAGCCGAAACAGCACCAGCCTCGACCTTCAGACGTGAGGAGTCATGACAGTACAGAGAGTCTGGTAAAGCGGCGGGGCGCCAAGAAAGATGAGGAACGGCGACCATTGCTGAGTGAAACAAAAGCTTTGAACAATGCGCTCATGATTAGCTTGCTTTTGCTTTGCGTCACAGGAACTGCAGGGGAATCTTACTGGATAACCTGGGCTCGGGTACATAACCAGACATGGTACTGTCTCCCTCTATCTATAGATACACCATCACAACCTTGTTATACGTTTGTTGCCTTAACTGCGAATAACACAAGTCCTCAGTGTCCGTTGATACCGAAAACCTTCCGTTTTGCGGGATGTTGTATCCGCCAGTTACGCTTGCGCTTTGACGCAAGGCTCCAGAATCAGCGATACGCTTTACTTCGCATGACTTGAAGCATGGGGAGGGGGAAATGTAGGTAGATTAGGGTACGGCGACCGGAAAAGCTCGGGTTGTAACGGAAAGGTAGGCGTGGCGAAAGGAGCAGGAAGTGCAAGTATCGCGCGAGTTCGTACGGGACAAGACGACTATATAAGGCTGTTGCGCAGTTAAATAAACGCCATTTGTTGCATCCTCACATTGGTGTCAGTGCTCAATGGCCCTGGGGTGCGGATAGCCTCAGGCCAGCCAGCAACCGAACGGAGCTTGCCGCAGACAAGTGGCAACACCTGGGGATGGAGGAGGAGCCAACAGAGAGCTTATGGGTCAGGATTAAAGGGAAGGCAGGGACAGGAGACATTATAGAGGGCATCTGCTACAGGCGACCTGACCAGGAAGACCGAGCGGATGAGGTCCTCTACAGACAGATAGGAGTAGCCTCACGTTCACAGGCCCTGGTCCTCATGGGGGACTTCAACCACCCTGACATCTGTTGGAAGGACAACACAGCAGGGCACAAGCAATCCAGGAGGTTCCTGGAATGCGTGGATGACAACTTCCTTCTCCAAGTGATAGAGGAGCCGACGAGGAGAGATGCCACGCTGGACCTTGTTCTCACCAACAAGGAGGGGCTGGTGGGGGACATGAAGCTCAAGGGCAGCCTTGGCTGCAGTGACCATGAAATGGTGGAGTTCAAGATCCATAGGGCAGCAAGGAGGGCGTGCAACCGGCTCACCACCCTGGACTTGAGGAGAGCAGACTTTGGCCTCTTCAGGGACCTGCTTGGTAGAGTCCCTTGGGATAAAGCCCTGGAGGGAAGAAGGGCCCAAGAAAGCTTGTTAGTATTCAAGGACCACCTCCTCCAGGCTCAGGAGCGATGCATCCCGACAAAGAGGAAGGCAGGCAAAAACACCAGGAGGGCTGCATGGATGAACAAGGAGCTCCTGGACAAACTCAGGCACAAGAAGGAAGCCTATAGAGGGTGGAAGCAGGGGCAGGTAGCCTGGGAAGAATACAGGGGAATTGTCCGAGCAGCCAGCGAGCACATTCGGAAACCTAAAGCCCCAACAGAATTAAATCTGGCCAGGGATGTCAAGGGCAACAAGAAATACTTCTATAGGTATGTCGGTGATAAAAGGAAGACCAGGGAAAATGTGGGCCCTCTCTGGAAGGAAACAGGAGACCTGGTTACCCGGGATATGGAGAAGGCTGAGGTACTCAATGACTTTTTTTGCCTCAGTCTTGACCGGCAAGTGCTCTAGCCTCACCACCCAAGTCGCAGAAGGCAGAGGCAGGGACTGGAAGGATGAAGAATCACCCACTGTAGGAGAAGATCAGGTTTGAGACCATCTAAGGAACCTGAAGGTGCACAAGTCCATGGGACCTGATGAGGTCCATCCACAGGTCCTGAGGGAACTAGCGGATGAAGTTGCTAAACTGCTATCCATCATTTTTGAGAAGTCGTGGCAGTCTGCTGAAGTTCCCACTGACTGGAAAAGGGGAAACATAACCCCCATTTTCAAGAAGGAAAAAAAGGAAGACCTGGGGAACTACAGGCCAGTCAGTCTCACCTCTGTGCCTGGCAAGATCATGGAGCAGATCTTCCTGGAAACTATACTGAGGCACATGGAAATCAAGGAGGTGATTGGTGACAGCCAACATGGCATCACTAAGGGCAAATCATGCCTGACAAATTTGGTGGCCTTCTACGATGGGGTTACAGCATTGGTGGATAGGGGAAGAGCGACCGATGTCATCTACCTGGACTTGTGCAAAGCATTTGACACTGTCCCACACGACATCCTTGTCTGTAATTGGAGAGACATGGACTTGACGGATGGACCACTCCGCGGATAAAGAATTGGCTGGATGGTCGCACTCAAAGAGTTGGGGTCAATGGCTCAATGTCCAAGTGGACACCAGTAACAGCTGGCATTCCTCAGGGGTCGGTATTGGGGCCGGTCCTGTTTAACATCTGTCTTTGTTTAGCCTGCACCCAGGGCTAAACAATAGCAGTTTTTCTCTCACCCAATATCCCTTCCCAAATGAGGAAGGGAATCAGGAAAAAGAAAGGGAGACTCATGGGATGAAGTTAACCAAATTTAATGAAATGCAGAAAATCAATATAAATGACAACACAAAGCAGACAACAGTATACTCATCCACAAATCACTGGTGGGTTGCTCCAGGAATCACAGCAAGGAAGAGGGAAAAGAGGCAAAGAGAGCAGGAAGAAAAACCCCACCTCTTTATAGCAAGCCCTCTCTTTTATAGTGAGCTTGATGTCAATGAAATAGAATACACCTGTGGGCCAGCCAGGGTCAGCTGCCCCAGATTTAACTGCTGAGGGCCTTGATCACCCTGGCTGGCTACAAACTGAAAACAAATCCCAGTGAAATCAGGACAGGATTCCACCCCTTATTCTATATCATTTACATCAAGTCACTACGATTTTTCCCCATCCCTCAACATAAATACACATCCACACAGATACTCTCTCCAGTCCATTGAATCAATTCAGTCCGAATACATGGGTGCGTTTCTCATAGTATTTCTCAGGGCAGGAAAACATGTTGGTATGGGATCCACTCATTAGGAGCTCAGGACCAGGCCTCCATACGGTGTTATGGACTGTTGAAGTTGGGCACAGGAGGATGGTGTATTGCATCTTGATCTTGCAGTGCATGTATCTGCTGCAGCCCATGTTCAAGGTCTGGGGTGATTCTTACTATAATAAATGACACTTAGCATCATACTGTGGAAGACCCTCAGCCTGCAAAGAGCTGTGCTTTACTTGGGGAGCATAAGATTTGCTTGGGAACACTGCACTGAGAATAGTTTTTGCTTGCTTCTGAGATAAAGGAGCCGAGACCAGTTCACAGGGCTCTTTGAGGCATGTAACAAGTAAACATGTGTTGAAGGTCAGTTCTGAACACAGAGCTGAAAACAGGAATGGTTGTTGATGTTTTGAGCCCAGGACACTGTGGGCTCTTCCCAGGATGGGTGATGAGTGCTTAGCGTGTGAATGTTGATGTTATCTTGAACTGCCTAGTCTGGCTCCTGCATTGTAGCAGTTAAATAGGGTAGTAGCATAACAATAAAAAGCCTTAGGCCTTTCGGCTTCAGGCCCTTGCATCCTCGATCTCAGAGTCTGTGCCTTCCTTGCCGCCCGCCGCAAATGGTGCCTGAACAAGGTTGAAGATTAACGAAGAAGCGGCGGCGACTCTGATCGAAGGATTGTCAGGGGCTAGCACGCGCCAGGACCGGAGAGTCCCCAGGACCTGAGAGTCCCCAGGATCGGAGAATCCCCAGGATCAGAGAATCCCCAGGACCAGAGAGTGAGTCCCCAGGACCTGAGAGTCCCCAGGATCGGAGAATCCCCAGGATCAGAGAATCCCCAGGACCTGAGAGTCCCCAGGACCGGAGAGTCCCCAGGATCAGAGAATTCCCAGGACCGGAAAGTCCCCAGGACCAGAGAGTGAGTCCCCAGGACCGGAGAGTCCCTAGGACCGGAGAGTCCCCAGAATCAGTGAGTTCCGCGATCGCAATAAACATGGGACAGGCTAGTTCCCAAGAGCATAAGCTCTACACTGAGGTATTACAGCGTATATTACGCGAACAGGGCTATAAGGTCCAATTAGTGAAATTGGTGCAGTTATTAGTATGGATCAAAGACAACTGTGCCTGGTTCCCTGTATCAGGGACTTACGATGCAAAGATTTGGGCGAAAGTGGGAGTAGAAATACAAAAACGGAACACGTTGCAGTCTGATATTCTAAAGGATTTAGAAGCAACATGGAGGGTTGTTTTTATAGCAGTCTCTGCACTCCAGCCTGCAGAGGAGTATTTGCAATCTCTGGCATCCACTCCTATTAACACCTTAGTGGATGTGAAGGAGCAACAGGAGCCTGTATATGAAACAGTCTCCGGAGAATCAGACGATCCTTACGATCTTGATTTCACAGATCCAGACATACAGTCCAATTTATACCCACCATTAACATCGGTAAAAGAAACGGCTGCAGCCGTCCCTTCGGTGCGGGGGGTCTCGCAGCCGGCAGCGGCAGCGGCTACGGCTAGAGCACAGTTAACACCAACAGCTCCTCCGTATCCTGCGTCTGCCGAGCCACCTATTGGCTTTGCTGAAAAGGCATCAGAGTCTCGTGTAACGAAATACAAAACGCTGGCAGAAAATTGTAGAGAGGAAGCTGCTCGTAAAGGAGATTTTGCCATGCTGACGGCGATGCCGGTAATCTATCGTCCAAATCATTCTCCTGAGTATCGCTACCTTAGTTATGAAATGATTAAGGAAGTACGGGCTGCGGTGAGAGACTATGGTTTGCACAGTAACTATACTTCAAATTTAGTAACAGTCATTGGGGAATCCTATACTATGACTCCACATGATTGGAAGTCACTTTTACGGATGATTTTTAACAGCTGCACAGTATTCAGTGTGGCTGGCAGAGTACCAGGAGGCTGTTTCTGCAGACACTTTGGAAAATAGGCAAGAATATTTGGGAGTTAATCAGTATGCAATACCAGAGGTACAGGCACGGTTACCTCGGCAGCGTTTACAACAGATCTCTGCATTGGCTTTAAAGTGCCTGAAACGCGTTCCGGAGGCAGGGAAACGCCAGCCCTCTTTTGCGGCAGTCAGGCAAGGAGCTCAAGAACCCTATGTTACATTTATTGATCGTTTACCAACAGCACTGAGCAGGCAGATTGATGATGAAAATACAGTAGAAACGCTGTTATTACAATTGGCTTATGAAAATGCAAATGCAGATTGTCAAAGAATTTTGGGCCCTCTAAAAAACTCTTACAAAAGTATAGCAGAATTTATTAAAGCTTGTCAGAATGTGGGTTCTGAAGAGCATAAAGCTACTTTACTTGCAAGTGCCTTGGCTCAGCAACTCGTGGGACAAGCAGAAATGAAATGTTTTGAGTGTAATCAAATGGGGCATATTAGAAAGAACTGCCCAAAGCCGACAGTAAAGAAAAAAGATGAGCAGAAAGGAAGGTTCTCCCACAGGGCATGATGAACAGTCCCACAATTTGTCAGTTAGTGGTCTCGGCTGCAATAGAGCCGACTCGAAGTATTTTTAAACAGTCTCTTATTTACCATTATATGGATGACATTCTCATTGCAGCTTTGACACAGACAGAACTGATGAAAACTGTAAATCATCTAAAAGACTCCTTACAACAATTTGGGCTTCATATTTCCCCAGAAAAAATACAAACAGAACCGCCCTGGAAATATTTGGGATGGGTACTGTTTACCAGAACCTTACGGCCATAACAACTTCGTTTGGTAAACAATATCTCTACATTAAATGATTTGCAGCAACTACTAGGGACAATTAATTGGATTCGTCCTGTGCTGGGTATTTCTATTGAACAGTTAAGTACCCTGTTTAACACCTTGAAGGGGGATTCAGATTTAACTTCGCCTCGAATCCTTTCTGACAAAGCAAAACAGGAATTGGCATTGGTAATTCAAAAACTTACAGCTTCCCAAGCAGGACGTATAATCTTACACTTGCCTCTTCTATTTTTTGTGATTCACACGAAATTCCAGCCTTATGGGCTATTTGCTCAATTGACAGAATCACAGCAATTAGTTACCCTGGAATGGATTTTCTTATCACACACCTTTACAAAAACAATTACGACTCCTTTGGAGATGGTCATTATGGTGATTCAGAAAGGAAGGTTCAGGATACAGCAGCTGACAGGTCGAGACCCTGACATTATTTACCTACCCTTTCATAAGGAAACCCACATTACTCTGATGAGGGACAGCCTTGAATTTCAGGCTGCTCTGGCTGATTATTTGAATGATATCCATTTTACTTTGCCACGGAATAAAATCTTGCAAGCCTTACCTTCCCTCTGTTTACAGACACAGAGTGATGGTGCCTCACCCTATACCAAATGCAAAAACGGTTTTTACAGACGGCTCAGGTAAAACAAAGAAGGCCGTAGTAGCCTGGAAAGAAAAGGCACAATGGCAACACACATGAGTTACTGTGGAAGCGTCCACTCAGATTGTTGAATTGTCTGCAATACATTTAGCTCTGACATTGTTTGCAAGCGAACCTATTAATATTGTATCAGATTCACTATATGCTGTTGGCGCTATTAACCGCTTAGAAGCTGCATTTATCAAAGAAATTAGCAATAAAGAGCTGTATAAACTTTTCCTTGCTATTGCAACTCTGCTTCAGCAACGACAGCATCCTTGTTTTATTGTTCATATTAGGTCTCACACTCGCTTGCCAGGACCTCTGGTAGAAGGGAATGCAGTAGCTGATAAGTACACTGTTTTGCCCATAACATCATCCTCCCTTACTCAACGATTTCAACATGCACAATTATCTCACTCCTTTTTCCATCAAAATGCTCGCAGTTTACAGAAAGAATTTGCTCTCACAAAAACGCAGGCTCGTGATATTATTCGGGCATGTAACGATTGTCAACTATATAATACTGCAACTTATCGTGATGGTGTAAATGTCAGGGGACTGAAGGCTAATGAAATTTGGCAAACAGATGTTACACATTATCCACCTTTTGGCAGGCAAAAGTATGTTCATGTTACTGTGGATACCTTTTCTGGTTATGTTGTTGCTTCTGCAGCTACAGGGGAACGGACTCAGGATGTTAAGAAACATTGGACAAGGTGCTTTGCACTTATGGGCCTCCCTAAACAAATAAAAACAGACAATGGACCTGCCTATGTATCTCAAGCAGCGGCCTTATTCCTACAACAGTGGGGTGTGTCTCACGTTACAGGTATCCCGCACACCCCCACCGGACAAGCCATAATTGAACGAACACATCAAAACTTGAAACACATGTTGCAAAAACAAAAAAGGGGGAGTGTAGCCACAGCTCCTCAAGAACAATTAGATATGGCTGTGTTCACTTTAAATTTTCTAAATCGGTCATCTCCTCGATTAGATACCACGGCAGTGGAACGACATTTTCAGGGTAAAGTTCCCTTTACACAAAATCCTAAGGTTTGGTATAAAGATCTGCCAGGCCCAACTGATTGGCGTGGACCAGTAGAATTGTTGACATGGGGGAGGGGATATGCTTGTGTTTTACTCCCAACAGGTCCTCGTTGGCTACCTGCGAGATGCGTGAAGCCATACCATGAGCTGGAGAAACCACAACCAGAACCCGGTACCAGAAATGCAGACGCTGAGAGCACAGGGACCACGCAAGCGATGTAGAACAGTCAACCTGACACCCAGCATTACTTGGGGAATGCTGAAATGACTGGATGAGCACGCAAGTAGCATGCTGCGAGGGGTCTTGGGTGGTCTCTGGTGGTCGTGGTCCCCCCATAGTTGTGCTGTCTGCTGTGTGACTTCGCTTCCACGCAAGCGTGGTTAAGGCCTTTCTGTTGACACATGCAGGTGGCTCTGAGGAGAAGATACTGTTTTGGTTCTCACAGCAGTTATCTCTTCTAGAGCGTGTGAATCAAGTAAATTTGGACACTACAGGGATGTTGTTCACAGTCTTGTTTATCTTTGGCCCTTCTTTGTAATTAGTGATGCTACAGCATTATTGTATAGATATCTATGTTTATTCCTTTTTCTATATGTATTTATTGCGTGCCTCTGTAGATTACTCTGCTCTACACTCCGCAAGCCAAATGTGCACGTCCAGCTTTGCACTCCCCAGGAGAAGCAGTCTCATGAGCGAGGGGGTAGAATGTGGGAATATAGCGGAAGATTGGCGAGGAGGATAGTGGGCACGCTCGGGCGGCTTGCACCTGGGATGTCGAGGAACACGTATATCGTGCTACTGACTTGTTTAGTCTTGTGTGCTGGACAAGTAGAGCATCTGCATTCGGATGGCGTGGGCCTGTGGTGAGGCTCAGGGGCACCTAATTGTTTATGCCTGGGATTCCTGCCCTGCTGTGGGGGGGATCAAGGCACAGTGGAGGGCTGCCGCCTGCCAGAGATCCCTGGTGTGCAGGCAAGGGCGGCGGGCCCGGAATCTCTCTCGCTCTCTCTCTAGCAGGAACTGAACTCCGCGGTGCCTGCATCCCTGCTTGTGTGCCTTTACCCCGGGTGCTGCTTCAGAGATCTCTCGGTTTGCAAGTTCTTCACTTTACCTGGTCTGCAATCAGAGGGCTCTGAAAAGCCGAAGCCCACATCATGACCACCCTTGTCATCAAATAAACAAAAAAGGGGGAAATGTGGAAGACCCTCAGCCTGCAAAGAGCTGTGCTTTACTTGGGGAGCATAAGATTTGCTTGGGAACACTGCACTGAGAATAGTTTTTGCTTGCTTCTGAGATAAAGGAGCCGAGACCAGTTCACAGGGCTCTTTGAGGCATGTAACAAGTAAACATGTGTTGAAGGTCAGTTCTGAACACAGAGCTGAAAACAGGAATGGTTGTTGATGTTTTGAGCCCAGGACACTGTGGGCTCTTCCCAGGATGGGTGATGAGTGCTTAGCGTGTGAATGTTGATGTTATCTTGAACTGCCTAGTCTGGCTCCTGCATTGTAGCAGTTAAATAGGGTAGTAGCATAACAATAAAAAGCCTTAGGCCTTTCGGCTTCAGGCCCTTGCATCCTCGATCTCAGAGTTTGTGCCTTCCTTGCCGCCCGCCGCATCATACAGTTATTGACTATTCTCACCCAGAATTAAATCTCCTTCCACTGCTTGATAACCCTTTCCATGAAGAATTTTTTCCTAATATCCAATCTAAACCTCCCCGGTGCAACTTGAGGCTGTTTCCTCTTGTTCTATTGCTTGTTACCTGGGAGAAGAGACTAATACCCTCCTCGCTACAACCTCCTTTCAGGTACTTGTATACAGCAATAAGGTCTCCCCTGAATCTCCTTTTCTCCAGGCTAAACAACCCCAGTTCCCTCAGCCGCTCCTCATAAGACTTGTTCTCTAGACCCTTCACCAGCTTCGTTGCCCTTCTTTGGGCTCTCTCCAGCACCTCTGTCACAGTTTAAAGCTGGGCCAGTGTTGCTGCTTGTCTGCGGCAAGCTCTGTTCGGTTGCTGGCTGGCCTGAGGCTATTCGCACCCCAGGGCCATTGAGCACTGACACCAATGTGAGGATGCAACAAATGGCGTTTATTTAACTGCGCAACAGCCTTATATAGTCGTCTTGTCCCGTACGAACTCGCACGATACTTGCACTTCATGCTCCTTTCGCCACGCCTACCTTCCGTTACAGCCCGAGATTTTCCGGTCGCCGTACCCTAATCTACCTACATTTCCCCCTCCCCATGCTTCAAGTCATGCGAAGTAAAGCGTATCGCTGATTCTGGAGCCTTGCGTCAAAGCGTAAGCGTAGCTGGTGGATACAACATCCCGAGCCCAGGTTCTCCAGTAAGATTCCCCTGCAACTCCTGTGACGCAAAGCAAAAGCAAGCTAATCATGAGCGCATTGTTCAAAGCTTTTGTTTCACTCAGCAACAGTCGCCGTTCCTCATCTTTCTTGGCACCCCGCCGCTTTACCAGACTCTCTGTACTGTCATGACTCCTCACGTCTGAAGGTCGAGGCTGGTGCTGTTTCGGCTTCCCCCACAGGTATTCCTGCAAAACATAAAGCTCGGACAGCGTACATTTTACTTCGGGTTAGGATTTTGTTTTAAATCAGGGCGCAAACAGCGTGTAGGGACCCACTGTATAACATCATCCCGTTTGATGGCGGCATACCCCCTCCCGTGATGTAGCAGCTCCCAACCTGTTTCCCACTCCGCTGTCCCAGGGAAACCGAAACCTTGACTGGGGGGCCCACTTCTGGCACCCCTGGACCCCAATGTCGCTCAATTGGGGCACACTCTTGGTCTCCCCGGGCAAAATGATTTAAAGAATAAAGAGCGCGATGTAAAATGTGAGATTGGTAGTTGACAGGAATTACGTCTGGGAATCCTTCCCCCTCCCCAAGAATCTTAATTCTGTGTTTTAGCGTCTGATTAGCGCGCTCTACAATGGCCTGCCCGGTAGAATTATACGGAATGCCGTGTTTGAGCGTGATACCCCACCGCTGACACCACTGACGTGTGGTATGAGCAATAAAACAGGGGCCATTATCAGTTTTGATCTCGACAGGTAGGCCTAGCCAAGCGATTGCAAGATTCCAATGTAGCTGAATGGAGCGTGCTGTTTGTTTCCGATGCGGGGTGGCCACAATCATCATACTGTAAGTGTCTACGCGCCTCTATATTAGTTCTGATTGGCTTATGCTAAAAAGCTATATCTTGCAGGTGCAGCATTCTTTCTTATTTTTCAACTTCCCCCATATCTTGTTGGTCTCATAGCCAAGGCCCTTGTTCTGTATTATGATTGGCTAGTTCATCACCACCCCATTACCACCCCCTGGACATGCCTGGACATAGCTCGTTCAGTAGCTCGTTCCCACCATTGTCCCGTGGGAACCCCACAATTTCCCCTTTTTGTTTTTGAACGAGCTATGTCCTATCTCGTCCTTTTTGTTTTTGTTTCTTACTCAAACCCGGTTCCCTGTGTCTCGCAGAGCCCAGTCAGAGAATCCCAGCCTTGGTTACCCATAAATCCTGCTCTCTGTTGTTGAGCCACAAAGGCTGTATTGACCATTCGTTGCACAGTTTTCTGCAAACATGCAAACAAACAGGGTAACACAAGTAGGATAATGCCTATTATAAACATTCCCATAAGCAGATTCTATCTATAAAACATGCAGTTTACTTCAGAACATACTGTTATTCTCTATTATTCTAGCTGAAAGGAAAATTACTGACAGGAAAGCTGATTCTGTGTAAAGGTAACACAGAGCAGGCCTTTTAGAGCCTACTCTGAGGCCTACTCTTGCTAAACCGTTGCTAAACCATCCGGTATCAATTTCCCCCTTTGGAAGTAGTTAGATTTATTATCTCACTACTTCCATATACTATTCTCAATGATTGTCTTAACACAACCCACGCAGATCCCTATGATAACTATAATCACAACTACATAAACTATTCCCTCTAACAATGTGGCTAACCATCCTTTTAGAGACAATCCACCGTACTCCTGCGCCTGTAGAGACAGAAGCATAAACCTCGACCCATTAGTAATAGTTCCCCTGGTCCCAACCATTCGTTAGTCCCTGGTTCCCTATACCACACTTTGCCTTTGTTTTTCACATAGCTTGCTCCCTGTCAAACTGCCTCCCAATGTATTACAATTGGGGGTCGCTCCTTATCTCCTGCTAAAGTTAAATGGTTAAGTACATAAACAGCTTTTGCAAGTCTCTCAGAAGGTTCAGTCTCCTCTCCCCCTTTTTGTTTTTGCAGAAGCTGTTTCAATGTACTATGAACACGTTCCACAATCGCCTGACCCATAGGCGAATGAGGAATCCCGGTGACATGTGTAATACCCCATAGTTGACAAAATTGACGAAAAATCTATGAACAGTATGCTGGTCCATTATCAGTCTTAAGTTGTTGTTTTAGGATGAAAAGGTGGAAAAACCCATTCTATGATTTGCTGTTTAATGTCCGGCACCTGCACAGTCATTGCAGTAGAATTTGTAAGGTCAGAAACGAAAGAGTCCACTCGAGCATTGCCTTCTGCAATAAACCCAGGCAAATTAGTATGATTTCTTACATATAAAACATAAAACAATGCAGTTCGGATTTGAATTTCTTGCCACAGAGCTCGCAGCAATTCAAAAACACACTGATTACATATATGCTCTATAACAGATCTATCCAATTGCTTTATAATGCCAGCTACATATGCTGAATCAGTAATCAAATTAAAGGGAATGGGAAAATTCTGAAATATTTTTAATACAGCTCGTAATTCTACCAACTGAGGTGAACCCTTTTGTTGTACTACCATAGATTCCCACTTGCCATCAGAATACCAGACAAGGCCCGCCTTGCCTCTGTTCCCAGATCCATCCGTAAAAATGGTAGTTCCATCCACAGGAGTGTCTGTGCACCACACTCCTGTGGCAATTGGAAGTTCTGCACTCAATTTTATAACAGGATGGGAGGGCAAGTGGTAAACAACCTGTCCCGAGAAATTCTCCATAGCTGTTTGCAAAGCAAAGCTATTAGCCATACACTACTCAAAATATTGAGCTGCAATAGGAACGGTTAGTGATGCAGGGATCTCTGGCCACAAGCTCCCGACATCGCATCCGACCTTTGATGAATAATCTGTGCCAATAGCTCTGTAACGAATCTGACCATTCTGAATTCCATTGACCAATTATTGCATACGGAATTTGGCTATCAAACAAAGTGATAATTTGTATTTCCTGATTCAAATCAATACGATGTACAAATTTGGAATATAGCCTGCTTTCTATTTCTGTAATCAGTTGCTGTACCTCTGAAGTAGTGTGTCGTGGCGCTGTTAAAGTTGTGTCCCCTGCTAACAATTGGAATATAGGCTGCAATTGTGACGACGTAAGCCCCAAGTACGGCCGCAGCCATAACTTGAGCCTTATGTTCCACAGTACCCACTTTTGCACATGCCTTTATCATAGCATTCAAATCTGTTTTTCCAGGTAAAGCTTCAATGATCTTTTGACAATCAGCATTAGCATTATCCCTGTTTGCCACAGGTCCAAGGCTTGGCAGCCGCGCAGGTTAACCCTGCGTGGAAACACCAGTCCTGCGCTCCCTGAGGTTCGGGCTGCGAGTTAACTGCTTAGGCCTGGAACTGGTTGGGAAGATTCATTTGTGTCAGCACACGGTTCCCCCCGCCACGTTCTTTCTCCAGTTTCCCTGTACTCTGCAGCTGGTTGTTATCAGCTGACCTTGAGCATTATACTGAGACCTGCACAGCTTCACAAAATGCCCTAGCTTCCCACAGCAATGACACATCAAAACAGAGTTATCTCTCCCACTCAGCTTCAACTTCTTAAGGCAGTTTTTCTTAAAGTGACCTTCCTGTTCGCATGTATAACAACGATGAACTACCTTAACTGCCGCCGCAAAAGTTTTTGCTAAATGCTCCATCTGAGATGTGGTGGTTCCTACTTTCTCACAAGCATCCATTAGCTCAGTTAAGGTGGGGTTACGATTTGCCATCCCTGCAACAACTTTCCTGCAGTCCTCACCTGTGTTGTCCTTCGCTAACTGTAGTGGCAATGCTTCTTTTACAATTTTCCAATCTAACAGTTGCCAAATATTTCTCCCCTCAGGACCCGCACCCACAATCACCGGATATGCTTCCGGAATTATAACTCCTTCTAATAACGCATCTCGAATGACCCCTTTCCATTTTACTCCTCCCTCACCTCCCCCCCCTTCCCCTGTATACGCGGGCGGACGCTGACCCTCTCCCTCACCTCCCACATTACCAGATGGACGCAAACCTCCCCCCCGCCCTGATCTAAAGGTGGAGTAGGGAGTTGTAAAGGAGGTTGAGGTGGCCCTAATACTTGTCCCGAACACAGAGTGGGGTTTTGGGGGAGACATAGTCACGTGTCCCGAGGCGTTGGCTGAACGATGCTGCTGCAATTCCGTCTTTAATTCTTCCAGTCATCTACCAAGCTCTGTCATGTCAAGTTCGTGTCCATTTTGTGATGGTAACGGTCCTTTAAGTCCTTGTGACTCTGGTACTGCTGACTCCGTAAATGGCGAATCCGGTAAAGGTGGATACGAAGCAGGTTTACCCTCCTTCTTGTCCTCCTGCTCAGTCTCATCCATAGAGAGATCAATGAGAGGAGGAGGGGGTTTCAGAGGGGGTTTCGGCCAAGTCTCCTGTTCAGCATCTGAATCAATTAGTCCAAATCGAGTTCGTGTTTTAGGGCACACTACCAGTTCTGATGGATCTGTATCTATTTTTCTCGCTCCCCGCTCCTCAGCTTTTTTCGGAGCCGTCCGTACCCACGGTGATAAAGGAGCTGCCACCGGTACAGCCACCGGGGCCGTGGGAGGTGTTGGTCCCGCAAACAGTGAGGGGGTAGTAGATGTCTGCGGTCCTAAAGCTATAAACGCTGAATGTGTGACTTCTCTCTCTGCTTTTATTCCTTTTAATGCTTCACTAACCAGCCTCCATGTAGCAGACAATTTAAAGGCTTCCTTATCACCACTTGACACCGCATTCCAGAGGTAGTCACCAATCTTCTCCCATAAAGGCACTTTATGGCTGGCCTGAGGCTATCCGCACCCCAGGGCCATTGAGCACTGACACCAATGTGAGGATGCAACAAATGGCGTTTATTTAACTGCGCAACAGCCTTATCTTGTCGTCTTGTCCCGTACGAACTCGCACGATACTTGCACTTCCTGCTCCTTTCGCCACGCCTACCTTCCGTTACAGCCCGAGATTTTCCGGTCGCCGTACCCTAATCTACCTACAGGCCAGCTATTAAACCGGTGGCAGATGCTCTCTGTTAACCCTCCCCACCCCCCCAAGAAGGGAAAGGGAAAAGGGAGGTAGACTTACGGGTTGGAAAGTTAAAACAGTTTTAATAAACTATAATAACGAAAGAGAGTATAATAATAATAATAATAATAATACTGGAAATAATTAAATATATACAAACATATACAAAACCAAGATTGAGCTCCCCCGATGTCAGCCACATCACCACCGGCACTGCAGGGCAGGATCCGGGAAGGCCCAGGCTGGGCCCAGCGATGGACGGGAACTGGATTAAGGGATGCATGGATCGGGATCGGGAGCAGCAGGAAAACAGAGTCCTCTTTGGACACTGGCCATACCAGAAGGGGGGCAAGAAGGGAGAAGGGTGAGACCCTCCTGATCCCACTGCTTTATAGTGAGGATGATGTGTATGGGATGGAATGCTTTCGTTGGTCAATTTTGGGTCACCTGTCCTGTCCGCTCCTCCCTGCAGGTGCAACCCTCCTGTGGCTCTTCACTCATAAGCAGTGAGGAATTTAGCAGTGACCTTGGTTTCTCTAAGAATAAGTACAGCAAGAGCCTTTCTGCATAACATCCCTACCAGTGCCTCAGTGATAACTACAAACTTTGAGCATTATCAGTCCTGGAAGCAGACACTGTCTGCAAAACATGCAGTTACTTTCAGAAAGTGCAGTTACTTAGAAGCAGCTTAGCTGAAAGTAAAAATCACTGAAAGGAAAATTGGCCTGGTTTAGGCCAAACCAGGACATACTCAATGTCTTTCTTGTAGTGAGGGGCCCAAAACTGAACACAATATTCAAGATGCGGCCTCACCAGTGCCAAGTACAGTGGGACAATCACTTCCCTAATCCTGCTGGACACACTATTTCTGATACAGGCCAGGATGCTGTTGGCCTTCTTGGCCACCTGAGCACACTGCTGGCTCATATTCATCCAGCCATTGATCAACACCCCCCAGGTCCTTTTCCACCAGGCAGCTTTCTAGCCACTCTTCCCCAAGCCTGTAGTGGTGCATGGGGTTGTTGTGACCCAAGTGCAGGACCCGACACTTAGCCTCATTGAACTTCATATAGTTGGCCTCAGCCCATTGATCCAACCTGTCCAGATCCCTCTGCAGAGCCTTCCTACCCTCAAGCAGATCAAGACTCCCGCCCAACTTGGTGTCATCTGCAAATTTACTGAGGGTGCACTCGATCCCCTCATCCAGATCATTGATAAAGATATTAAAGAGAACTGGCCCCAATGCTGAGCCCTGGGGAACACCACTTGTGACCCGCCGCCAACTGGATTTAACTCCATTCACCACAACTCTTTGGCCCCGGCCATCCAGACAATTTTTTACCCACCAAAGTGTATGCCCATCCAAGCCACGAGCAGCCAGTTTCTCCAGGAGAATGCTGTGGGAGACTGTGTCAAAGGCTTTACTAAGGTCTAGGTAGACAACATCCACAGCCTTTCCCTCATCCACTAAGCAGGTCACCTTGTCATAGAACGAGATCAGGTTAGTCAAGCAGGACCTGCCTTCTGTAAACCCATGCTGACTGGGCCTGATCGCCTGGTTGTCCTGTACATGCCCCATGATAGCACTCAAGATCAACTGCTCCATAATCTTCCCTGGCACCGAGGTTGGACTGACAGGCCTATAGTTCCCCAGATCCTCCTTCTGTCCCTTCTTGTAGATGGGTGTCACATTCTCTACTTTCCAGTCCCCTGGGACCTCCCTGGTTAGCCAGGACTGCTGATAAATGTTGGAAAGTGGTTTAGTGAGCACTTCTGCCAGCTCTCCCAGTACCCTTGGGTGGATCCCATCCGGTCCCCTAGACTTGTGTGTGTCTAAGTGGCGTAGCAGGTCGCTAACCAATTCCCCTTGGATTATGGGGGCTTCACTCTGCTCCCCCTCCCTGTCTTCCAGCTCATGAGGCTGGGTACCCAGAGAACAACTTGTCTTACTACTAAAGACTGAGGCAAAGAAGGCATTAAGCACCTCAGCCTTTTCCTCATCCGTTGTTACTATGTTTCCCCCTGCATCCAATAAAGGATGGAGATTCTCCTTGGCCCTCCTCTTGTTGCTAATGTATTTATAGAAACATTTTTTATTGTTTTTTATGGCAGTGGCCAGTTTAAGTTCTAAGTATCCCTATACTTAGATTCTGTGTGCCCCAATTGATTTTAATTTGTAGATAGGATCAAACACAACACATTTCAAAACATAGATTGAATTTTGGTTTAGACTTCCACCGTTTTTTGATATTTGAAGAGAAGAGCAATGATTCTATCTTTCTAACTGCATTAAAAGGTAATTTTCTAGTAGCATTCAAGACATCATAACTTGGTGTTGCATCCACTTTCAGAAGGCATTTTCTGATGCAAAGCACAGCATGGCAAAATATAGATCAAATACAATCTGAAATGTTGAGAAGCAAATTCCATTATTTATTGTTAACTCAGATTATGCTATGCCCTGAGTAAGCAGAGCAAGAGGCAATCACAAATAGGTATTTTTACTGCCAAAAAACCTGAGATGGGGAAAGGAAATAGCAAAAAAGTAGAACAGCAGAGCAGTGGCTGTAAGCATCATCCTAGTTACATGCATTTTTAGTCTTTAATTTTGGATTGAGATTTGTTTCTGTAACTTAAAAATCTCATCAGAGAGGGTTAGGCAGTGATTATAAAAGACGACTGAGAATCTCAACTTGAAAATGTTACTTTGCTTCAAAATACTGGTTTTCAACATGATGCTCTAAAAACTGCCTATTACTGAAATGCAAATATTTAAAAGGTCTAAATATACATTACCCTTTTTTTTTGATTGCCTTTCTTAATTGTTCACGTCTGTTGCCTCATAGCAATGAGCTGAATGTAGCTTTCTATTCATGAGGTTCCTTAGAAACCTCTGTGCGCCTTATAGCGCATTAGTTTTATTCATCAGGTATGCCCAGTGCAATGAGACAGCTTGAAACTCAGCAGAAGTCTCAGATAATTATTTTTTCTTGCCAAGTCCCATTTCTTAAATCAAGACACATTCTCCCTGTGATTTATTTTTATTTACTTATACATTGAAATGTGAGCATCTACATTTAATACTATAATTGCATCTTTGTTGTCCTGGTCACAAAAGACATCACATAGCCATCATAGTAACAAAGTAGATCTCTTATTTCATGCCTCCTATCAAACCTGCGTATGTCTTGGTTAGAGAGAGAGGGGTCCCTCCCAGAGGAGAGGGCTGAACATCCATACAGCATTAGCCAGCTGCAGTTGAAGATGGAATTAGGAATAGAATGAACTTCCAAAAGAAAAATATTAAAATGGAACATAGCCATAAAATGATTTAAATTTGTGAAACAACGAAGGGGAGGCACTGTGGGTTTCCTATGACAGCTAATGCATTGCCTTTTCCTCCGACTCATGGTGTCATGTAAATTTTTACAGTTTTTCTCTCCAAAGCAGACCAAAGGAGACAATGAATTGAACTTATGTGATTAAAATGGTGTGTTAAGAATAGGGGGGTTTTTTTTGTGTGTTTTTATTAAGATGCTCAGAAGCTGCAACTCTTATTGGTTCATATCCTCAAGAAGAGACTAATTTGTGCCTGTCGGGTTCCGGATTTAGGTCCGCCTCAAAAGCAAATTTAGAAATAAAATGCAGACAGCCTAATAGGCCCGCCTAATTAGTAAAAAGGAGTAAATCTAGAAATAAAATGCAGACAGCCTAATAGGCCCGCATAATTAGTAAAAAATGAGTAAATCTAGAAATACAATGCAGACAGTCCCCGAGAGAGAGACCCGCCTAATTAGTAACTCCAGTGCAGCCCACGTGCGGCGTGCCTGGGCAACTCCAGTGCAGCCCACGTGCGGCGTGCCTGGGCAACTCCAGTGCAGCCCACGTGCGGCGTGCCTGGGCAACTCCAGTGCAGCCCACGTGCGGCGTGCCTGGTTCAATGCAGACAGCCCGCGCGTGCAGGGCCCGCCAAATTATACATCACCCGGTATGCTTAACCTGCCCACAGGTAAAGCACCCCCCCAAAATCCTGACCCGAAATAAAATAGATTCATGATCCTTGAGTTCAGACAAAGCACAACCGAGGCATGGTATCAACAAACTTAACTCTGACTTTATTAAGCCCAACAATGAGGCAACTCAATGAGCAAGGAAGGGAGGGGGGGGGGGAGAGAGAGAGAGAGAGAGAGAAGTAAAAGAAAGAGAGGAAAAGAGAACAGTTGAGAGAGAAAGAATAGTCACCACCCCGAGTTCCAGCAGCGTCCCGCAGGAATCCTTTGTTCCTTCTCGGAAAATGGTGGTGGGGTCCCGCATGGTCGAGCAGTCCGGCCTCTTTTATAGAGTTTTTCCGGCAGAGTCATGTGACTTGGAGCCGTCAGTCAACAGTTCGCACCAATCACAGGTCCGAGGGCGGGACATGTCCGGTTCCTGCGCCGTAGGATTGGCCCATTGCCAGGCTGTCACCGGATGCGTCTCTCCGGAGGCGGGTGGAGATCCCTCTCAATCCGGCGCCTACCTTATTGCGTCACCAAACATCGCCAAGGCCAGGCATTCCGGCAACCCCCACAAGATGGCGTCTGAGCACATGGCATATGATTTCTGAGACAATGCCGAAAGGAAGGGAACAGATCCCCACAGTGCCAGAGCTTAGCACTAGTGACTAAAGTAAATGAAGCCTTAGCCCTCACGAACTAGACTTCAACCTTTGTTTTGTGACTATGGCACTGTAACCGATAGATAAGGAAGAGTAAGTAAAACTTTAACTACAGGATGTTCTGTAACAAAAGATAATGAAATGTCACAAGACACAGACAAAAACAGAGCCTAGAGACAGCGAGAGCGAACCGGAAGAGAAGACCCCAGACTCCATGAACAGAATTGAATGAGCAGAAGTGCCATCAGGAAATCAGGCAACCTATAGACACTATAAAAACTGGTAACAGTCAACAGACAGGGTCCCTCTTCAGAAGCACTCAGCTCAAACTGTAACTACTATTGCATATTAAACATAATAGAAGAAGGAACTCTGATTCTTTTATTAAAGTGAAACCTCGGTAGGAGCCCTGTTGAGGGGCCATCTGCATAATTCTAAGCTATCTTCATTTAACCCGCACCCAGGGCTAAACAATAACAGTTTTTCTCGCACCCAGTATCCCTTTCCCAACTGAGGAAGGAAATTGGGAAAAAGAGGGAGACTCATAGGTTAAAATTAAACAGATTTAATAAAATAAAGAAACCAATATAAATGCTAACACAAAACACACAAAAGTATACTTAGCTACAGAGTTGCAGCAGGTTGCCCAGAAATAGCAATCGTCAACAATGAGGGGGGGAAAAAAAAGCAAGGCCAAAAGAGAGAAGAACAAAAACAGCCCCACCTCTCCCCATCAAGCCCTCCCTTTTACAGTGGACTTGATTGTTAATGATATAGAATACACCTGTGGGCCAGCCAGGGTCAGCTGCCCTGCATTTAACAGCTAATGGCCCTGATCACCATGGCTGGCCACAAACTGAAACAAAATCCCAATGAAACCAGGACAGGATTCCACCCCTTATTCAATATCATTTACATCAAGTCACTACTATTTTCCCCATCCCTCAACATACATGCACATCCACACACAGATATTCTCTCCAGTCCATGGGCCATCTCTCCAAGAAGTCTATTAAATCAATTCAGTCCAAATCCATGGGTTCCATTCCTCATAATAGTCTCTCAGGGCAGGAAAAACATTGGTGTGGGATTCACTCAGTTAGCAGCTCGGGACCAGGCCTCAGTACGGTGTCATGGACTGTTGAAGTTGGGCACAGCAGGATGGTGTATTGCATCTTGATCTTGCAGTACATGTATCTGCTGCAGCCCATGTTCACAGTCTGGGGTGATTCTTACTATAATAAATGACACTTAGCATCATACAGTTATTGGCTATTCTCGCCCAGAATCAAATCTCCTTGGGGTACACATTTAACTTCCCCATCCTCCTGCATCATCCACCATGTGCACCCAGGTCCTTGAGCAAAAGCAATTCCACACATAGGTTTGCCTTTGCTTGAGGCAGGAGCAATCCAAACTGTTTTCCCCAACATAGTTCTTGCATGAACCACAGGGACTTTATCCCCCTCTATGGTGCACAAAAGTTCAGATTGAGGAGGACCAGCCCAGCTGATAGATCCCCTGGTATTAACTAACCAGGTGGCCTTGGCTAAGTGCTCATTCCAATTTTTGAAAGTCCCATCACCCCTTGCTTTCAGGGTAGTCTTCAACAGCCCATTACATCATTCAACTTTCCCGACAGCTGGTACATGGTAGGGGATGTGATATATCCATTCAATACCATGCTCTTTAGCCCAGGTGTCTATGAGGCTATTTTGGAAATGAGTCCCGTTGTCTGACTCGATTCTTTCCAGAGTGCCATGTCACCACAAAATCTGCTTTTCGAGGCCCACAATAGTGTTACGGGCAGTGGTGTGAGGAACGGGGTATGTTTCCAACCAGCCAGTACTTGCTTCCACCATTGTGAGCACATAGCACTGGCCTTGGCAGGTTCGTGGAAGTGAGATGTAATCAATCTGCCAGGCCTCTCCATACTTATACTTCAGCCATCGTCCTCCATACCACAGGGGTTTTAGTCTTTTGGCTTGTTTAATTGCAGCGCATGTTTCACATTCATGGATGACCTGTGAGATGGTGTCCATAGTCAAATCCAACCCTTGGTCACAGGCCCATCTGTATGTGGCATCTCTGCCTTGATGGCCCGATCTATTATGGGCCCATTGAGCTAAAAATAGTTCACCGTTATGCTGCCAGTCCAGGTCTACTTGGGACACTTTGATCTTAGCAGCTTGATCAACCTGCTGATTGTTTTGTTATTCCTCAGTGGCTCTGCTCTTGGGTACGTGAGCATCTACATGATGTACCTTCACAACCAGCTTCTCTAATCGGGTAGCAATATCCTGCCATAATTTGTCTGCCCAGATGGGTTTGCCTCTGCACTTCCAGTTGTTTTTCTTCCATTGCTTCAGCCATCCCCACAGGGCATTTGCTACCATCCACGAGTCAGTATACAGGTAGAGTACTGGCCATTTTTCTCGCTCAGCAATGTCTAGAGCCAGCTGGATGGCTTTTACTTCTGCATACTGACTCGACTCACTGTCTCCTACAGCTGCTTCTGCCACTCGTCACATGGGACTCCACACAGCAGCTTTCCACTTTTGCTGCTTGCCTACAATGCGGCAAGATCCATCAGTGAACAAGGCATGATGCTTCTCATTCTCTGATAATCTGTTGTATGGTGGGGCCTCTTCAGTGCGCATGACCTCCTCCTCTGCCAACATTCCAAAATCTTTGCTTTTGGGCCAGTCCATGATTACTTCCAGAATTCCTGGGCGACTGAGGTTCCCTGTTCGGGCCCGCTGAGTAATCAATGAAACCCACTTACTCCACATGTCATCAGTTGCATGATGTGTAGAGGGGGTCTGCCCTTTAAACATCCAGTTCAACACTGGCAATCTGGGTGCCAGGAGGAGCTGTGCCTCAGTGCCAATTACTTCTGAGGCAGCTCAAATGCCTTCATAGGCTGCCAGCATCTCTTTTTCAGTTGGAGTATAACAGTCCTCTGATCTTCTGTATCCCCAGCTCCAAAACCCTAGGGGTCAACCTCGAGTCTCCCCCAGTGCCTTTTGCCAGAGGCTCCAGGTAGGACCATTCTCCCTGGCTGCGGTATAGAGGACGTTCTTTACTTCTGGTCCCATCCGGACTGGTCCAAGGGCCACCGCATGGACTATCTCTTGTTTAATTTGCTCGAAAGCCTGTTGTTGCTCAGGGCCCCATTTAAAGTCATTCTTCTTTCAAGTTACTTCGTAGAGAGGGCTCACAATCTGACTGTAATGGGGAATGTGCATCCTCCAGGAGCCCACTACGCCTAGGAAAGCCTGTGTCTCCTTTTTGTTAGTTGGCAGAGACATGGCTGTTATTTTGTTGATTGCATCCATTGGGATCTGACGACAGCCATCTTGCCACTCGATCCCTAAAAACTGGATCTCTTTTGCACGTCCCTTGACCTTAGCGCGTTTGATAGCAAAACCAGCTTCTAGAAGGATTCAAATGACTTTTTCCCCTTTCTCAAAGACTTCTCCTGCTGTGTCACCCCATACAATGATGTCATCAATATATTGCAGGTGTTCTGGAGCTCCTGCTCCCAAGGATTATTTATATCTTTTTACATTAAGCTGTTTATAGAACAAAATACATCAACCAGCCTTGGGGCATAGAGTACAATCACCTCTCAAGCCTTATCTAGAAGTAATTTCTTTTTCTTATTTTTAGACAGACATTTGATGCCTAACAGTCAAAAAGGATTCATAACTAAATCTCAGGGGAAAAGTTGCACCAAAACATTAAATCATTTCAACTAATTCTAGCTAGTTACGGTAACAGGAGTAGAACTGACTTTCATACTTGTTCTCCATGTCTCCCTGCATGCGAATTGATGTCTAACTCAGAGCAACAGCGCCCCCTCTCAAAGAGCCACCAGTATCTCATCTGAGGTCTCAACCCTTTCACCTATGCGAGTATCTTTAAACCTCCCTCATCAGACCTTTCCTTCTACTGCTAATTAACATCCCTTCACTTGAATCATCTCTGTATTTCAACATCAGTCTGAATCTAAGATCCCAGTGTTTCTATTATAATTGCATCCTAGATGAATACATATTATTGAAAATGGAACAAAACTAACTCCAAGAAGTTTCCTGATTTTTTTTCTGTTTTCCCTTCCATTATCCAAAAGCTGACATTCAACAGCTTGAATAAGCTCATTACAAGATAATATAAACCATCATTTAAAAATGTATTAGATCATTTTTATTTTCATCCAACAAATGTATCAACACAACAGGAACTGCTGAATTTAGCATCCTCTGCATTCCTCTAAGCACTAGTAGACAGTGTAAATGGAAAAGAGCCTCATTTACTTGATCACATCATCTATTGAGTCATTTGCAGAAAAACATAATCCATCTGCATCAGACTGCACTCTGCAAGATAGAGTCAGTATTTATAAAAATCTAGATTGCTTAAGACTGCCAGACACTTTCTTCTTAAGGTACCATTTCATCTTTCAGGTGGAATTCTTACTAACATACTGAGTTTAAATACATCTTCTCACATGGCACAAAACTTGTTGTCAGTTACCCACTGGATTAAACAATGCAATATTCATGCTCTAACAGGGATGCTTCTAATAGATTTACAGACTCTGTTTGAGCATTACATATGGAGATTTATAAATTCAGAATTTTTTTGGATGTTTACTAAAGCCCTGAGCTGCATGATGTTGAAACAGATGTGACCTTATAGCCATAGATCGTAACTCATCAAGCACTTGAAAATTAAAGCCCCATGAATTCCGTGCTAAAGTAGCAGTAGCAGCTTTGCCACCTGTGAAAATAAGTTTCTCTCTTTCTTGGAGAGCACCTCCACCCATATGGCTGTTCCTGTGTATTCCTGACTTGCCTTTGGCAAGTCTGCGAGCATGCCCTCACTTAAAGGTTAAGTCTCTACCTTTCCTCAGCACACCTATAAAGGGATTTTGCACAATCTAACTCATAGATAGTGCTTGCCACTGGTTGCTCTAAGTGACTAAAATAATATATTTGGAGAGTGCACAATGGAAACTGTTATCACTTAATAATGCTGATAAAAGTTTGAATAGGTGAAACAGTGATAAGATGAAAGGATGTGAAGACTAAGTAAACAGAAAGCAAAGTAAAACAAAATCTGGTGATCTACTGACTGCCTAAAAGCTATACTCCAAACCAGCTCCAAGTTAGTGATTTTTAAGGTTTCAATTTGTGGACTTTACAACATTTCCCAGTTTAGATACATAACCCTGCAGCCTACTGACACTAGACTGTCTTTTCTTAGTAGCCTCAGCAGACCTCTCAGAAGTAACCTGCAGACTCCTATACAGCTAATGACAGGCAACCCATGATGAGCAATACCAACCAACTGCAGATATGGCACTACTCATTATGTGGATCCACTCCCTGCATTTGCTTCTGTCTCTTCCACATCCTAATCCTTCCTCTCATCAAACATAATTTTTGTTTTGATCTTGATTCACATTGGGGCCAAATCCAGAAGACTTCTATGTGCATGCTTACCTTTATCACCAAAAGCGTACAGAAATCAAAGCTTATCTTTATCAACAAAATCATACAGCATACAATGGTTGAGAAGTTAAGGACAAGCAGACTTTTTTCAGATTGAGGCGTTCATGCATTCTTCCCTATAGGATGTGCAAAGCATTATTTATAAAGTACATATGCACTGATGGATCTACATTAAACAACATACTGTCTCAGCTGGCATTGCCACATGCTGATTTGAGAGGGAACATGGCATGACATAGACCTTAATCTTCCCCACAGCTACTAAACCTGCTAAGTCTGATTAACATTCTGGATTCATGCTGCGGAGTCAAACTAAGGGTTTAAGAAGAATTTAAAGAATTCTTTTACAGTAAGGAAAAAAGGCAGAACAGACTTTCAGGTGAGATGTCAAAGGCAAGTCACATTGCCTTACTTGGGTAACAAGATGGGTTTCAAATACAGCAGAAAGCTACCCAATGCCTGTGCTTCCCTGAAGGGAATTTGACAGGACATGGCCAGCTTGATTATGGAATATGAATATTTGACTATTTTTGCAATGGAGATTTTAAGTGTGAAAGTCTGTATAAGAGAATCAAAGTGACAATTCCTACACAACAGCTCCCAGCCTAACTCTCCCTGGCACTAGATGCACTGGAGCTTTATTCCCATTTATTCCCATTTATAGCAAAGTTCCCAGGCATCACAGAATCACAGAATGTTAGGGATTGGAAGGGACCTCGAAAGATCATCTAGTCCACTCCCCCTGCCGGAGCAGGATTGCCTAGACCATATCACACAGGAACGCGTCCAGGCGGGTTTTGAATGTCTCCAGAGAAGGAGACTCCACAACCTCTCTGGGCAGCCTGTTCCAGTGTTCGGTCACCCTCACCGTAAAGAAGTTTTTCCTCATATTTATGTGGAACCTCCTGTGTTCCAGCTTGCACCCATTGCCCCTTGTCCTGTCAAGGGATGTCACTGAGAAGAGCCTGTCTCCATCCTCATGACACTTGCCCTTTACATATTTATAAACATTAATGAGGTCACCCCTCAGTCTCCTCTTCTCCAAGCTAAAGAGACCCAGCTCCCTCAGCCTCTCCTCATAAGGGAGATGTTCCACTCCCTTAATCATCTTCATGGCTCTGCGCTGGACTCTCTCTAGCAGTTCCCTGTCCTTCTTGAACTGAGGGGCCCAGAACTGGACACAATATTCCAGATGCGGCCTCACCAGGGCAGAGTAGAGGGGGAGGAGAACCTCTCTTGACCTGCTAACCACACCCCTTCTAATACACCCCAGGATGCCATTGGCCTTCTTGGCCACAAGGGCACACTGCTGGCTCATGGTCATCCTGTTGTCCACTAGGACCCCCAGGTCCCTTTCCCCTACGCTGGTCTCCAACAGGTCTGCCCCCAACTTGTACTGGTACATGGGGTTGTTCTTGCCCAGATGCAGGACTCTACACTTGCCCTTGTTATATTTCATTAAATTTCTCCCCACCCAACTCTCCAGCCTGTCCAGGTCTCTCTGAATGGCTGCGCAGCCTTCCGGTGCGTCAGCCACTCCTCCCAGTTTTGTGTCATCAGCGAACTTGCTGACAGTGCACTCTATTCCCTCATCCAAGTCATTAATGAATATATTGAATAGTACTGGTCCCAGTACCGACCCTTGAGGGACTCCGCTAGACACAGGCCTCCAACTGGACTGTGTCCCATTGACCACCACTCTCTGGCTTCTTTCCTTCAGCCAGTTCACAATCCACCTCACTACCCGATCATCCAGACCACACTTCCTCAGTTTAGCTGCGAGGATGCTGTGGGAGACAGTGTCAAACGCTTTACTGAAATCGAGATAGACCACATCCACAGCTTTACCATCATCTATCCACCGGGTTACGTCCTCATAAAAGGCTATCAAGTTGGTTAAGCATGACTTCCCCTTGGTGAAGCCATGCTGAGTGCCCCTAATGATCCCCCTATCCTTGATGTGCCTAGAGACAGCACCAAGGACAAGTTGTTCCATTACCTTTCCAGGAATGGAGGTGAGGCTGACCAGTCTATAGTTACCCAGGTCCTCCTTCTTGCCCTTTTTGAAGACTGGAGTGACATTCGCTTTCCTCCAGTCCTCAGGCACCTCTCCCGTTGCCCACGACTTAGCAAAGATGATGGAGAGTGGCCTAGCAATGACTTCCGCCAGCTCCCTCAGCACCCGCGGGTGCATCCCATCAGGGCCCATGGATTTATGGACGTCCAGATTGCTTAATTGGTCCCTGACCCAGCCCTCATCTACCAAGACAGATTCCTCCTCTATCCTGACTTCTTCTGGGGCCTCAGGGGTCCGGGACTCCTCAGGACAGCCTCCAGCAGTATAGACAGAGGCAAAGAAGGCATTCAGTAACTCCGCCTTCTTTTTATCCTCTGTCTCCAGGACCCCCACCTCATTCATCAGTGGGCCTACATTGCCTCTAGTGTTGGCTTTACCTGCAATGTATTTGAAGAAGCCCTTTCTGTTGTCCTTGACCTCTCTTGCAAGGTTTAATTCCAAGGAGGCCTTAGCTTTCCTAGTTGCCTCCCTACATCCTCTGACAACAGACTTATATTCCTCCCAAGTGGCCAGCCCCTCCTTCCATGATCTGTACACCCTCTTCTTCCACTTGAGTTTGCCCAGCAGTTCCCTGTTTAACCATGCAGGTCTCCTGGTACCCTTCCTTGACTTCCTACCTGTTGGGATGCTCTGATCTTGAGCTCAGAAGAAGCAGTCCTTGAATGCTAACCAACTATCTTGGGCCCCCTTACCTTCTAGTACCCTGTCCCATGGGATTTCCCCTAGCAATTGCTTGAAAAGGCCAAAGTTGGCCCTCCTGAAGTTCAGGGTTGTGATTCTGCTAGCTATTCTGTTCCTGCCACATGAGATCCTGAACTCTACCATCTCATGGTCACTACAACCAAGGCTGCCCTCAACCTTCACCTCTTCAACCAGACCCTCCTTGTTAGTAAGGATAAGATCCAGCAGCGCTCCTCTCCTAGTTGGCTCATCCACCATTTGCATCAGAACACCGATTACAATTAAAAAACAAACCACGTATATCACCAATTCTTACCAAAGCAACACACATGTGAGAAACAAGCCTCAGTCTGAAACGCCAATCATAATTTTGGTTTATTGCAAAGCAAAGGCAAAACAGCGCTGGGCAGCACGGGGGGTAATCCCACCAAAATCGTGCGCGCCTTTCACAGTAATTCATTTTGTATTTATGTGGTAAAGTGTTACATATTCATCATAATTTTAAGGACGCCTATACATATTCATGACTGTCCCGAAAAGGTGGTCTTTATTATAATGAGCCCCAGGAAATCATTTCCATAGTCTCCACCTTTAATTCCTCCTGGTTGCGCACGCGCAGTTTCTCCTGGTGGTCGTGGGCCGGGGTCTCAGGGATGAAGGCCGTATGTCTTCCTCACTGTGCACTTTTTACCCCAACTGCAAAACCTGCTGAGATCAGCTTTCTTTTGACAGCAGTTATGTGATTTCCTTGACGAGTCCCTTCCTCCTATACATTCTACTCTATCTTATCTTATGTTTTTCCTGTGGTTAGTAGTTAGTTCCTATCTAGGGTCTGAGACTATAGATATATAGCTTAAGCTAAACAATGGTCCTGATGGTCCTGTTATTAACCCTTAAGTGTTAGTTTCTCCTCATCACAGTGGCTTAGTATTTTGTGGTCACTTACTTATACATTGCCAAGAAGTCTCTACTTTTTCCTCTTTATTCTGACACGAGTCATTTTTCACTTCTCACACACAGCATGCCAACACAAAATGCCCAGATCAAATTTACTTACACCTGTTGAATTTTAACAAGGGAATGACATTTTTTCCAGAAACACCGTAGAGGCTTAGAGGGATCTTTTTTAAACAAAGTCTCTAAACATATCAGAAATTCGATCACTTAAAATAGACACGGCAAGCTGCCACTGCGCTGGTGTCCCTGTACAGATGGCGTGTGGTGAGGCGCACAGCGTGTCCGGATGCTCCCCAACCACAGAAGGGGCTCCGGATTCACCTCCCAAGCTCACATTTTCTGAAGGGTGCTACTTATTTAAAAATAATTTTTAAAAAGCACCGAAAGAGGCATAAATATTTACCCACTGTTCAGTCCTTGAACCAACTAACCTGCCGGCCACCAGAATGAGCTGTTGACAAAACACAGCCTCTATTTAAGCCGCAGGCTCCGGGCAGCCGCAGAGAGGAGTCGTCGGTCTCCTCACCGTATTTCTGGAGGAGGCTGCCGGTCTGCGTCCGCACCGACCCCGACCCCGACCCCGACCCCGACCCCGACCCCGACCCCGGAGCCGCTGCCACCTGTCCCCCACTCCTGGCCGCTGCGGAGGGAGACTGCTTCTGCGAAACGCCGCCGCGCCGCAGGAAGAGCCACGAACTCCCCCCGACGCCAGCAGGGAAGCAGGCGAGGGGCTTGGCAAGCCCCCGCGGCCCCCCCAGGTCCTGGCTGGGCTGTCCCCCGCCTTCGCCCCTCCTCGCCGGCACCTCCCCAGGACGGGCGGAGGGAGGGATGGAGGGGGCATTTCTCATCGCGACCCCCGAGCCGCCCCCTCCTGTGGAAGACCCTCAGTCTGCAAACAGCTGTGCTTTACTTGGGGAGCATAAGATTTGCTTGGGAACACTGCACTGAGAATAGTTTTTGCTTGCTTCTAAGATAAAGGAGCCGAGACCAGTTCACAGGGCTTTTTGAGGCATGAAAGAAGTAAACATGTGTTGAAGGTCAGTTCTGAACACAGAGCTGAAAACAAGGAATGGTTGTTGATGTTTTGAGTCCAGAACACTGGCTCTTCCCAGAATGGGTGATGAGTGCTTAGCGTGTGAATGTTGATGTTATCTTGAACTGCCTAGTCTGGCTCCTGCATTGTAGCAGTTAAATAGGGTAGTAGCATAACAATAAAAAGCCTTAGGCCTTTCGGCTTCAGGCCTTTGCATCCTCGATCTCAGAGTCTGTGCCTTCCTTGCCGCCCGCCGCAAATGGCGCCCGAACAAGGTTGAAGATTAACGAAGAAGTGGCAGCGACTCTGATCGAAGGATTGTCAGGGGCTAGCGCGCGCCAGGACCGGAGAGTCCCCAGGACCTGAGAGTCCCCAGGATCGGAGAATCCCCAGGATCAGAGAATCCCCAGGACCAGAGAGTGAGTCCCCAGGACCGGAGAGTCCCCAGGACCGGAGAGTCCCCAGAATCAGTGAGTTCCGCGATCGCAATAAACATGGGACAGGCTAGTTCCCAAGAGCATAAGCTCTACACTGAGGTATTACAGCATATATTACGCGAACAGGGCTATAAGGTCCAATTAGCGAAATTGGTGCAGTTATTAGTATGGATCAAAGACAACTGTGCCTGGTTCCCTGTATCAGGGACTTACGATGCAAAGATTTGGGCAAAAGTGGGAGTAGAAATACAAAAACGGAACACGTTGCAGTCTGATATTCTAAAGGATTTAGAAGCAACGTGGAGGGTTGTTTTTATAGCAGTCTCTGCACTCCAGCCTGCAGAGGAGTATTTGCAATCTCTGGCATCCACTCCTATTAACACCTTAGTGGATGTGAAGGAGCAACAGGAACCTGTATATGAAACAGTCTCTGGAGAATCAGACGATCCTTACGATCTTGATTTCACAGATCCAGACATACAGTCCAATTTATACCCGCCATTAACATCGGTAAAAGAAACGGCTGCGGCCGTCCCTTCGGCACGGGGGGTCTCGCAGCCGGCAGCAGCAGCGGCAGCGGCTACGGACGGAGCACAGTTAACACCAACAGCTCCTCCGTATCCTGCGTCTGCCGAGCCACCTATTGGCTTTGCTGAAAAGGCATCAGAGTCTCATGTAACGAAATACAAAACGCTGGCAGAAAATTGTAGAGAGGAAGCTGCTCGTAAAGGAGGTTTTGCCATGCTGACGGCGATGCCGGTAATCTATCGTCCAAATCATTCTCCTGAGTATCGCTACCTTAGTTATGAAATGATTAAGGAAGTACGGGCTGCGGTGAGAGACTATGGTTTGCACAGTAACTATACTTCAAATTTAGTAACAGTCATTGGGGAATCCTATACTATGACACCACATGATTGGAAGTCACTTTTACGGATGATTTTAACACCTGCACAGTATTCAGTGTGGCTGGCAGAGTACCAGGAGGCTGTTTCTGCAGACACTTTGGAAAATAGGCAAGAATATTTGGGAATTAATCTGTATGCAATACCAGAGGTACAGGCACGGTTACCTCGGCAGCGTTTACAACAGATCTCTGCACTGGCTTTAAAGTGCCTGAAACGCGTTCCGGAGGCAGGGAAACGCCAGCCCTCTTTTGCGGCAGTCAGGCAAGAAGCTCAAGAACCCTATGTTACATTTATTGATCGTTTACCAACAGCACTGAGCAGGCAGATTGATGATGAAAATACAGTAGAAACGCTGTTATTACAATTGGCTTATGAAAATGCAAATGCAGATTGTCAAAGAATTTTGGGCCCTCTAAAAAACTCTTACAAAAGTATAGCAGAATTTATTAAAGCTTGTCAGAATGTGGGTTCTGAAGAGCATAAAGCTACTTTACTTGCAAGTGCCTTGGCTCAGCAACTCGTTGTGGGACGAGCAGAAATGAAATGTTTTGAGTGTAATCAAATGGGGCATATTAGAAAGAACTGCCCAAAGCCGACAGTAAAGAAAAAAGATGAGCAGAAAGGAAGGTTCTTCCACAGGGCATGATGAACAGTCCCACAATTTGTCAGTTAGTGGTCTCTGCTGCAATAGAGCCGACTCGAAGTATTTTTAAACAGTCTCTTATTTACCATTATATGGATGACATTCTCATTGCAGCTTTGACACAGACAGAACTGATGAAAACTGTAAATCATTTAAAAGACTCCTTACAACAATTTGGGCTTCATATTTCCCCAGAAAAAATACAAACAGAACCGCCCTGGAAGTATTTGGGATGGGTACTGTTTACCAGAACCTTACGGCCATAACAACTTCGTTTGGTAAACAATATCTCTACATTAAATGATTTGCAGCAACTACTAGGGACAATTAATTGGATTCGTCCTGTGCTGGGTATTTCTACTGAACAGTTAAGTACCCTGTTTAACACCTTGAAGGGGGATTCAGATTTAACTTCGCCTCGAATCCTTTCTGACAAAGCAAAACAGGAATTGGCATTGGTAATTCAAAAACTTACAGCTTCCCAAGCAGGACGTATAATCTTACACTTGCCTCTTCTATTTTTTGTGATTCACACGAAATTCCAGCCTTATGGGCTATTTGCTCAATTGACAGAATCACAGCAATTAGTTACCCTGGAATGGATTTTCTTATCACACACCTTTACAAAAACAATTATGACCCCTTTGGAGATGGTCATTATGGTGATTCAGAAAGGACGATT